>NW_020185324.1:2175017-2330457 GCF_003031525.2 Neophocaena asiaeorientalis asiaeorientalis
GACCGGGGCACGAACCCGTGTCCCCTGCATCGGCAGGCGGACTCTCAACCACTGCGCCACCAGGGAAGCCCCACATCCATTTTTTTACTTCAGCCGGAGATTACACGAAGTATACTCACCTTAAAAATGTACAGAGTGGCCCAGATATGCGTTTTCTGTCTTACCCTTTTATCTTTCATTTATTGTTGTTATGAGGTCATGAAACCTTAATGCTTTTGCTTCACTAGTGGATAAGTTAAACTCCTGCCGAGTTTAATCCCAAGAGCAGAAAATTAAGTTCTCATTATATTTATGCTTATAAACTGGTTTTTGTCTCTGCATCAGTTATTTTTAAGAACTGAATGTTAAGTATGTGAACTGTGACATCAGATTATGAGATTGCTGTTTCAAGAAGCATACTGAACTTGGACATGAAGATGTTATATTTTTTTGGAAGTTGAATGCCATTTCAGTAATACTATCATTGTTCAAAATGTTTTGAGATTCTTTTCTTGAATTTCTTTCTGGTCTGATTTACTAACCTTAAAAGTAAAGCCTCAATTTTGTAGACACTTTAGTTGACAGCCCCTTGTAACCCTCCCCATCGGAGTGTCAGATGTGTGAGTGAAGCAGAATTGGCATCCAGACAACCCCATATTACTCTAAATATCATGTAGTAGCTTCCATGGATGCCATGTGTAACAGAAGAATCACCCAGCAGAGACTTGCCAGAATTCTTGACCTCCAAAAGTGAGACAGTAAGATTCTTATTGATATTAATCACTAAGCTTTGAAGAAATTTATTATGCAGGAGTAGATAACTGGAAGAGAATTCCTGAAAACAAACAATTGCTAGGAGTTCATTTTCTGTTACCTGATTTAAATACTGTGTATTATTAGAAGGGTATAATTAGTTGAGTTTAAAGAAATGTAAATTCGTTGTGGTTGGCTTGCTCTAAGTCAAGACCTGGGTGTAATTGATTCATTGTTTATATAACTTGGCAGTGAGTTTTGGAGAAACTTGCCTATGTAAAGCACCTGGCACATAGTAGGTAGTCAATTGCAAACATCCACATAAGCACTGCCTCTTACCAGAGATTGTTTTAGGTTCTAGGGATATGACAGTGAATAAAGTAGAGAAAAACTCTACCCTTATGGAATATACATCCTTGGGTGGGATGCAGACACCATATAACAAATGAGTGTATATTATTTTGCTTGGTAATAAATGCTACAGAGAAAAATGAAGCAGGGAATCCTGGGGCAGGATGGAGAGGACCCTTGTGATTTTAGACAGGAAAGCCCTCACTGTTAAGCTGATAGGTGAGCAAAGATCTGAAAAAAGTGTGAGGGGAAGAGCATTCCAGACAGAGGAGATAACTAGTTCAAAGGCCCTGAGACAGAAGTGTGCTCTGCTCTGTGTTCCAGGAACAATACAGAGGCCACTGTGGTGGGAGTGGTGTGCAAGGTGGAGAGTCACACTGGTGTGTTTGGGCAGAGAGCAGGGACTGGGCCATCCAGGGTCTTGCGATGAGTGCCATGGCTTCCACGTTGGGTGAAATGAGTGCCAGGGGAGGCATGGAATACAGGAATCACCTGATCTAGTTGTTCTTTTCATTGCTTTCTATTATTAGAATTACATGCTAGCAAATGACAGGGCCAGAATTAGGCTCTGGATCTGTTTAGCCTCCAAGTCCATGTTTTGGCATTGTACTATGCTGTCCTGTTACCTGGCCTGTCCATGGCTTTAGGGACCTTGAATTTACAGTGGAAGACAAAGAAAAAAAATCTGAAATGCCAAAAACCCTCCCACCCACATCTCTTCAGTGTTTGCCATCCAGTGCCGTTTCTCAGCCTCCTCTCATTCCCCCTATTCTCCAGTTTTAGCCCAGTTTGCAAGAACTTAGAAATATTTACATCAACTTCCCACAAAGGCAAAGGAGGTACTCTCACAGAAGGTTTGAATTTTTTTTCTTTTGCCCCCCGCTTCTCTTTTTTGGGACTCATAAGACTATCTGGGTGAAGAATATCTTATTTCTCAAAGGCAAAATCCTAATGATATTTGGCCCAAATAACCTTTCCTGCCCATGCGACTTTCACTGAGCTCATCATAGGGGGGACACAATTTACATAAGAAGTGGATCTGTAAAAAATTTCCCCATAAATTCCTTCCAGCAGCATGCAAACCTTTTTAGTTCCACGGTGTGTGCTCATATAATGATCCTCCACCTGGCTCGGGACCTTTTTATGTGGGAACATTAAACTAATTTTGCTTGGAATGTGGGATGGTTTCTCAAGATGGCACACCTGATGCTGAAGCACAGATCACAAGGCTCCTTGGGAAGATGGATGGATCCCTGGAGGCTCTTTAGGCTTTCTGTTGCTCTCAGAACTTCTCTCAGAGCCCAGTGCACCTCTGACAAACTTCTGCTTCACATTTGGTATCCCTGTGACAGCCACCAAATGATTGGGTAGGGTCAAGATGTCAACTGACTTCCTCATATGCTTCTGCCATCACTCGTGCCTGGGTGGGGGTGGAGGCCAACCAGGGTGCCTTGGGTCTCTGTAAGGGTGTGAGAGTAACAAGGGTACTGATCAGAATAAAAGATGAGGTGGAATTCTTCACCAGGCTTGGGTTAAATGGCACATTCCACGAGTGGCTTTTGTCCGGTAGCAGCGAAAACACTGAGTCGTGTGATCTCTCCTCCATTGCTTATGACATGAGGATATGCTTTCCTCCTGGTAACAAGTTGATTCTTCGCAGTGCGTAGAATGGTGCTACAGGAGGACCTAACGGGCTAATTCCTGGGGGTTCTGTGACTACAGATGATGCGCATTAAATGATTTCATCTATCAGCTACCAAATGCCAGCCCTTACAGAAGCCAGGGATGCATCCAGGGGAAGCTTGGCATAAAGGGTTTGACTTAATGAAAAGGATCTAAGGAAACATGTAAGTCCTATGTTTGCAACTGGAGAAAAAGCTAACCCAGGAGCTTCTGGTATTTGCTGCCTAAATGGTAACTCCTGTTGCATAACTCCTGTTGCGTTCTTAACTTTCGGAAACCTCAGCTGAATCTAAATCTGCTTATGCTTTGTGGAGTAGCTCAGCTTAAAGCAAAGCCACATTATCCTGCTTGATATAGTGGGATGATTGCTGGGTTATGAGTGTAGTCAGAAAACCCTGGCATGAAAGAGACTTTAAATGAACACATGAATAGAGCAATCAAAGGGCCATCCAATCAGACCTAAGCAGATTAGGACTTCACGCAGCCTCAGGCACAAAAATAGATCGAGTCCTCTTTGATGTATCAAAGTCACTCATTCGAGATGCTCCTGTATCCCTGACCCTCAAATGCTGCTCGAGACTGACTTTAGCTGCATTTTTCACAAGGCATCGGGCAAATAGAGTCCAGGGAACGGGACCCTGACTTTTAGTATTGCTGTAGTGTGTGTCTTCCTGTTGTTCATTTATAAATATTTCTATGTTTAGGTTTGGGAGTATATGTTTAGTATATGGTCCAGATTCCTTAACATGGCAGACAGAGCGGGACTTCCCCTTAAACCTCCACACTCAACTCAACATCAGGATGAGTCCGTACTGCCTATGTTACATATCTCCGTCCATTTGCCATCAGCCAGCTAGGTGAGGCTCTCAAATCATGGTAAAGAACAAGGGCTTTGAAAGAGAGAGATCTGGGGGTGCAGTCCTGGTTCCTCTATTTACTAGCTCTGTGACTTTGGGAGAGCTCTGTAACTTCTCTGAGTCTACGTTCTCCTGTCCATAAAGTCAAGATATAGAACCCCATGATGTTGTCTGGGATGACGCCTCCTGTGGCCTCATGCATGGCACGTGAGCATGGGGCACTATTTTATCTGCTCCGACGCTAGTATATTCAAACCAAAACTATTGCAGTAATTTCTGGACTGCCCTTGCTGCCTCCTTCCTTAGGATAACCTAGAGAATGATGTGTATACTTTTTTCAGGGAGATGAATTGAGGGAAACTTAAAAGAATTCATTGGTCAAAGTTTTTGTCTTTCATTCACAAAGAAAAAAATAGCTTTATTAAGTTTCAAAGGAAAATATATGGATTCTTCCAAGGTAGAGGAATTGATTTATGAAATTGAAGAATTTCAATGAGACAACTGTGTTTTTTGAGCTACTGACAAGTGAACAGCTAGATATGTTTGTGAGTGGTAACATGAAAGTGGCTTTCTATTCTTGCATCCTATGAAGTCTGTGTAATTAAATCACAGACTTTATTACCAAGCTAGGATAGCTCTGTGTGGCCCCCAAGTCCAAGTCGCTCACTGCTAATCTGGTGTGTCCATCACACGGCTGACTTGGATATCACCCTTAGAAACAAATGAGGTTGTGCTCGGGCCCACCATTCGCGAATCTCCGGTTTCTCCGTGTTGTGTCCAGTGCCTCCACCACTCAGCCCCATCCTACTTTTCTTGTTTTCTCTCACTTTGTTCACTTACTGACCTGCTCCATCTATACTGAACCATTCTTCAAACACACCCTTTATTTTTCATACATGTATGTGTCATGTCTTCATGGTGTTGTTCCCTCCACTTAGACATCTGCCAAACTCCCATCCCTACCTGTAAAAATCCTACCCTTCACTTCTCTGAAGCCTTCCTTAAATTCCTTCAGCCAGACAGGATCACTCAGCTCTCTGTGTTCCCATTGCAGTTTTAGTTGTATTTTTGTTAAAGCACTGATTTAATTCTTTTAGGAATTATAAAGAGCGCTTCATTCTTGCATCAGTGGTGCTCCATAACAGACCAGAACTGTGTCTTATTCTTCTCACCTGTTGTCCACATTTATGTCTTAGTGCTTTGAAAATGATACACATTCAACCAGTCTCATTAGTCTTCTTTCCAACAAAAACAGAAAAAAAAAATCCTGTATTTATTAACAAGTTATAACTGCCACAGGATTGTCAGGATCAAATGAGCTAACGTCTATTAAGACATTTTTATAACCTGTACACTATTTTTCAAAAGTATTTATTGCTATAATTATTGCACAACAGTAAACCCAGATACTCTTGTCACACAGATTTAAGTTCATTCTGTCCCCACCATTTCCTAGATGCCATATTTTAGGGGTTAAAAGCTTTTGGAGCAAGTTTCATCACTCTCTTTGCCTTGTTTCCTTTTTTTTTTTTTTTTCAATTTTATGGTCTTTATGATGAAGATTTAAGTAAATGAGATAGTGTGTCTGTAATTTTCTCGGTCTAGTACCTGGCACATTAGAAGTGCTCAGTGTTAAGTGTCATGACAATTAAAAACATATAGATTATTGCTCAGTTTGGCAAATAATAACAAAATGTCAGAGAAACATATTACCTCTCTCCTGCACGCATTTCTCTAAAGAAAGGGTGACGTTTTGACAACAGATAAGCTGTTGGCTTACAATAGCCCCCATTATAGAATGGGACGGTTTTCTTTTGACCCCCACTATGGCCCTATATGCCCAGGGCTTTTCCTTTTGCTTAACATTGGAAAACCTACGCTACTAGCTGGCTAAAGAGGGTCCAGTTGGCTAAGATAATAAAATGCTTCAGAATTTGGCCCACAATATAGACAGATGCTGTCTAAGGTTGAGTGCAGAAAAACACGATCTCTCTTTTGGGCAATTTTTTTGGTTACATTTTTTTTCTTATTACAAAGGAAATATGTGTTCGTCTCTAGCTACCATGAAATTATCAGTTGCCACTTACTGTCTGTTCCACTAAATGTCTACTATAACTACTTTGAAGTTTTGGTTTTTCCAAAACTTTTAGATTTTATGATCTTTTCAGGGCATGAACTATTTCCAGCACTACTTTTTTATCTTTCATAGGGAAGCCGTTGATTGATGGGTTCCTGTAAATTCCTGAAATCATTTTAACAGTTAAAAATATTTTTCTATTATAGTTACATATATGGGAATAGGTGGAGGTTCATAAATCCAGACACTCCTAGGCAGAGGCCAGGCAGATACTTCAAATGAGATGGTGAGTCAGGCTGGAGCTGCACGAGGAGGAGGGGGTGTGCCCAAGGAGTGACACAACTAGCTACAGGTGAGAGTTGTTATGTACAAATACAAGCTAGTGTTGCCATACCCTAGGGATCTTCAAGGAAAGGCAGAAACCAAGAATTTTGAGTCAAAGTTCCTGGTTCTTAAATGCTGACAACTACTTTATTTTTTCATTTTTTTATTTTTTGCTGTACGCAGGCCTCTCACCGTTGTGGCCTCTCCCGTTGCGGAGCCCAGGTTCCAGACGCGCAGGCTCAGCGGCCATGGCTCACGGGCCCAGCCGTTCCGCGCGGCATGTGGGATCTTCTCGGACCGGGGCACAAACCCGTGTCCCCTGCATCGGCAGGCGGACTCTCAACCACTGCGCCACCAGGGAAGCCCAACTACTTTATTTTTAAAATGCCATGAGGACTAAACAAATGTGTTGGTGGGCTACTCTGCACCTTCACTTTGTGACCTCTGGTGTGTGCGATTCTACAACTTAATTCTCAGTTTAGTAGGCAAATTAAAAATCTTGACCAGAGCAGAGGAGTGACTATTTCCTAATGCAAAGCAAACAGAAGTTTCTCACCAAGCAATATTCTTAGACCATTAGAACTAAGGTAATACTCAGGAAGGATATTTAATATAGTAGTAGGGCTGTCTCTGTTAACTTCTTAAACTCTTTAATATAGATAATTACAATAGGGAAGGGAGAGAAAGGGAATAAGCCAGATAATAGCCCTGTTTTTTAAATTTTTCTTGAAAGTTCTTTTTTGACCTGTTATGGCTTAGGAGCTGTCTTCTGTATTTCAGTATATGATCAGGTTAATAGATGGTGGATCCATCCAGTGAACTAAAAATCAAGTATTTGCTTATGATCATTGGCAGCTGGTGCTTCTAGCTGAAGCAAAGGGCTGTTTTTCTCAAACCACTAATCATCAGTAAACAGAAATCCCTCTCTATGAGGCTGGGTTGGATTTTCACTCTGAGGCAGATCCTGCTGCTTGCTTAACCAATATCCATTTTCCCCTTCTTCTTTTGCCCTAGAAATAATCAGGGTTTTGGGTGGGAAGAATAACAACAATGTCCAGGAAATGAACAGCTCAACAAAAGACACACTCTACTTCTACTTCTTACCCTAGAGTGGCCGTGTGACTTGTTTCTGGCTGAAGAGAAATCAGAAGAAATTGCTGGATGAGGCTTCTAGAAAAGGCTTTTAGGAAGGGACAGATTCACTCGACATGCACTCTTTGACTCTCATCTTCTCTCTTCTTTCTGTCTGAAACATGTAAACGATACTGTTAAACTATTTTTATCAATATATTGTCTGGTGCACCTCTGATACCTTTTTTCTTACATTGTTTGGCTGTTATCTTTTGCTCTGCCTTTTCTCGTGGCCCTGATTTTGTAATATTATTTTGACAGGGAGCATAGAAAGTTTTCAGTCTTACTTATAGAACGGTTCATCACAATTTGATTATTATTATTGGTATATAGTAACAATAAACACAGACTCCATGATTTCATACAGAGATGCCCTCCTTCCTCATAGCACTGATTAAGATCTCATCAAACCCAGGAATTCGTTTCTGTTAGATTTAATTTCATATAATTACCATCAAAAAAAGAACAACAAAAAAATGATGTGTTTATGATGGCATCAGTGCATTTCTGACATTTATTCCTGAAAGGAGAGAACTTCCATTCTGACTGTGTCAATAAGATCCTAATCCTCTGCTTATAATTTTACACGTTGGGTGACTGGCAGAATATTCCACAGACCAACATCTGGTGTGGACATTTTATAACATGGTCTCTTTCATTCTATAGTTCATCCAGTGCTGGGCCCCATAGGACACATTGTGATGTGACCTTTGTCCCTGCATCTCTGTATTATAGTGTTGGGTGAGTTTGCATTTTGGGCTGTAGGAGAATTCCTGGCTGTTAACTCCTATACCAGGATGGCTAGTGATAACTAGATACAAACGTGACTGTAAACCACATAAATATAACTCCCTGAAGTCAAACAACATCTATGCTCATCTATCCCTTTCATCAGATCCCCAAAATATCTGTGGCCACTTGGAAGCCACCCTTTTATTAGGGGAAGTGTAACAGAGAAGCAGCTAGAGTGGAAATAGCAGCATTAAGAGATTACAGTTAACATATTCTGTTCTGAACACAAAGGCAAGACCAGGGATGGGACCTGTGCAAGTCACCTTAAGCTTCATTTGCTTTTGGGTAAAATTGCCTCTGCTTAAACCTTGAACTGACTATAGACATGCTGCCTTTGAAGGGTAGCACTTTAATTAATATCAGTGGAGAAAAAAATTGCTGTCCTGTTATTTCTCAGAGATACCAGTAGGTAAAGTGTCAGGAAGAATATAAATTTCAAAGCATTTTTCAGTTCTGTGCCACTCAGAGGTAGGTTTGGAAATGAGGATCTATGTTTTAGCTAAGTGTGTGTGTGTGTGTGTGTGTGTGTGTATGTATACACACACACACACACACACATACGTACATACATACAGAAGGGATTGAATATAGAAAAAAGAAATAACTTACCGTAGCATAATAAAGTAAAAAGAATTGAGTTTGAGGGAAAGAAGCATTTCTATTATCTATCACGGGGGACTAGAGCATCTCAAACACAGAAGCTTAAAATAAAATCTTTCACTTATTCTTTCTCATGATTTTGTGGGTTGCCTGAGCTCAGCTGGGATGTTCTTCTGCTCCATGTTATGTCAGTTGAGGCTGCAAAATCTAGAGGCTTGACTGTGCTGGTACATCCAAGGTGGTCATTCACATGGTTGGCAGTTAGTGCTGGGAGCTGGGCTGTTGGCATAGTGCCTTGGCCTTCCTCCATGTGGCTTGTCAACATTGTATGAACTTCTTACACCATGGTTTCTGAGAGACTCTAGGAGGGAGTGCTAGAACAAAAATGGAAATTGTAGACCTTTTAGGACCCAGCCTTAGAAAGTTACATAGCATCATTTCCAAAACATATGAATCAAAGCAAGTCACAATGCAACATAGATTCAAGGGGAGGAGAAACAGATTCCACTTTTTGATGTCATGAGTGGCAACGAATTTATGGCCACCACAGGAGGTAAGGATATCCAAAGTTTTGCATTCTTACTGGGCTGAGACTTTACATATGGATTATAAAAACAGAAAAAAGTAAAGATAGGAAGACAATGACTGACACATAGTAGGCGTTTAAAAATAGTTTGTTGATGTAAAATTTAGGAGCCAGGTTTTTTAGTAATGACTTTTAACGACTGTGATCTTACATTTTCCAAAATATTTATACTTTCAAATGCTCTGTTCTAGTCTCACATCATTCATCAAATTGAATCCTATGTTTTGGTTCAGAAAATTTGGTCACTGTACTTATAGATCATTCGTCTGTGGTCTTAACTTGGCTGGCTCTCTGGTATTGGAGTTTCATGGGGTTATTTAGAGCCCTGTTGCTTTCTTTTCCACTTTTATTTGCTTAATAGACATTTTTGGGCAGAGGCAGGTGAGGGGGACTCTAAGGTTGAGGTTTCCTGTAGACTGTAGGCTTGAAGGCATTCTTCCAGTCTGAGGCAATCTGTCAAAAGAGGCAAGCAATCTTACAGTGGGAGTAATAGGCCCAGCCATAGCACATGTTTGTATTTCTACTGACAATTAAGAGGAGGGGAAACCAATTTTCAAAAAAAAAAAGTTTGGAAGATGGAAAGGGAATAAGGGGTTTGTTTGTCTACATGAAATATTAGTTTGAGTGTAAGAGGAAGCCCTGAGAACCATAAAGATGAGGTGGGAATAAAAACCCTTGATGCATGCACAACTCAGCTGGGATTAAAAGCCCAAGGCCTTCCTAGAACCTGATATAACCATTCATGTTGTAATCTAAAGCCTTGTCAATGTATCACAGGTGCACACCACATGACCAGGTGGGGGAAAAGGAGGTGAAGCCATCGGGGAAGAAATGTGGCAGTTTCATCTTCATAATACATACATCCCAAGGTGCGAGTGTGCATCTGGTTTCTATTTCAGAACTTTTTACTAGTAGCTTTACCAAAAGTACGGCAGACAATTCTGTGAGTTAGGGAGACCATATGTTAACAAGGGGCTAGGAGGGACATGGCATGGCAGTGATGCTGAGGGACCTAGGAGGGATGCTGGGAACCAAAAGGATGAAACGAAGGGATCTGGGAGATGGTGTTCAGACTTTAGGTTGGGCCACCTGAACAGTCATATGTTGCTTGGCACTGCTAAATCTTCAGGGAGTCCATAGAATTTTGAAGACATGGATTAAAAAAAATTGTTTCAAGGATGATTGCCTTTTGGATAGAGCTAAAATGCCTTTCTGATGCGGAACAGATGAAAAATCACTGAATTCTAGAGTTGGAAGGGATTTTAAAGTCATCTAGTGCAGCTCTTCATTGACAGGAAGGTCCCTGATGGCCTCATGTGTCCAACAGGTTATTGGACCTGCCCAAGGTTACAGAGTTTGTGTTCAAGGCAGTCTAGAGACCCATATTCCTACCCTCTATGCAGGACTCTTTTCTTAAATGTATGCTGCTCTGTTGAGCACCAGCCATGTGAATGTGTTAAGACCCCTCTGGCCTCAGATTCCTGGGCCACTGTCCTGGTAATCAACTAGCATTTGTCCAGTAGCCTTCGTTGAAATTCACATTTGGGAACATTTCTATTAGTCTTAGGTGAAGTGATGCCGCGGTTGTAGAGGTGCTGAAAGCCTCTCTCAGTCGTTTGGCAACATGGGGAATATACTGGTTTTCCTCTGGAAAGTCATTGTCTCCACTTTTATAAAGTGACGCTGCTCCCCTCCCCCCACCAATATAATCACTCTTCACCAGTGCATCCGTGGGGTTACCCCTGAGATCTTCATTTGGTTCTAATTTATTTATTTATTTGTGTATTGATGAAGGCTTTGTTGAAGACCTGCTTTAGGCAAAGGACCATGAAGGGTGCCGTAGGGGTGACGTGTTAAATGAATTTGAGCCCTGAACTTAAGAAACTGTTGAGTAGAGTTGAAAGTATAACAGTACTTTAAAAGAGTGTTTTAAGTGTTTAGCCAGAAGGGATGAGAGGAGTTTGGTTTTACAGCTGTGGGTTATGATGTGGACCTTGGAAGATTAGTAAGATGTGGTTGTGCAGGAGGCAGGAGAAGCATCTAGATGGAGAAGGCGTGTGAGTGGAGGCAGCACCTTCTCATCTCCAGAAACAGAGTCTCAGAGAAGAGGATGACTGTCCCTGCTGCTGCTGCCGCCAGCCCCCCACTAACAATTCTCCCAGCTCTTTCACTAAAATGAGAATAATTTTCCAAAGTTCCCTTTCCTCTTATTTTCCCCCATCTCTGGCATTTTGACTAGACATCAGTGACGAAGAAACTAGGAAACAAATTAACTTGCCTTTTTTTTTTTTAAACACTTACCATCATATTATCGACTGAATCTTTAAGAGTGCCTTAAATAAAAAGGTACAACGAGTGCCTTCTAAATGTCAAAATAAATGTTTTCCCTGAAAGCATCTAATCTTGCAGCCTCTGAGGCTTTCCCATGCTCTGCTTGGTTTTATTCACCTTGAACCTTCCATTGCATGCTCTTGAGCATCTAGCAAACTCGATGACATAGGACTGCTTCTCCGAACGGAGAAGCTCCTGGGAGCTACTTCTTTATGTGGCCCCAGTGGGTTCAGAAAGGCTTACTTTGCTTGTCCTGGAAGGACACCCAAACGAAACCTTCCAGTGACATGTCAAGGAGTGGCGGGCCCGGATGTGTGCTTTTGGCAGTGTTGAGCTGACACGAGCATCTGTCAGGTCTGCCTTTTTATGACTCCCTCCAGACAGCTTGAAAAGAGATGAAAAGGTTTATTGGATCTGAGGAAGAAAGTGGTCAGGAAAGAGCGTGAGGAGGGTGAGGCTCTTGCCAAGCTCAGGTTCCCCTCTGATATCTCAGAACATGTGGTTTTTTTGCTAGCCAAGTAAGACGTGTGGTTTGCATTCTCTCTCTGTCTCTGTCTTTATCTCTATCTCTCTCCCTCTCCCTCTCTGGGAGCTGTCTTTGTACTTCTCCTTGGAATCTATTGCCTTTTATTTCTTTGTTTTGGGGGACTTGTAGTCAGCCTCTAAACCTTCCTATTGATATTTCAAATGGGGGCAGGCTTCTTAGCCGTGTGTTTTTGGAGTCCTTTCTGGAAGGTATAAGAAAGATTGAAAAGCTATTGTCATCTTTGTGCAAGCTCCCTACCCTCCTCTTAGAATTCCGTAAAGCTATTTGCTTTTCTTCTTCTGTAGCTCTTCGTGCTCTGTGGCCTCTTTCGATGATCCTCTTACTGAATTTTACCTAACTAACCCCTCAGTCCCAAACTGAAGTCTCAGCTTTATCCTAGGCTCCAGGAGCAACCTAGTCTTTGATTGGAGCAATTTTAGGAACACTGTTTAACTCACATTTCTCAAAATAATGTCTTTTTGCTGCCACTTGAGATCTGACTCTGGGACTGTTCATTTGTTCGTTCATTCATTCAGTAATAAGTATATATTGATTATATACTAGCCTGAGGCATTGTCTTAGTATCTGGGGACATGGTAGGAAGGAATTCAGACAAACTGTTTGCCCTCAAGGAAGACAGATGCCAACTCACTAAGCAAGTAAACTGTGTGTAGAGCATATTAGATGGTAATCAGTTCTAAGGAAGGTGAAGGCAAGGATTACTTCCAGAAAATAGAGAAAAAGTTGAAGAGTTACCCATAGGAGAGAATACTTAAGTAATTTAGAGAATTGGTGCAAAAAATTAGAGAACGGCGCAAATAGGATTTTCAGAAACAGAAATGGAAGAGAGGAACATTTTTGAGAAATGATACAAAAAATTTTTCCATAATGGAAAGAACATGAATTTCCATATTGCAAAATTTCACTTAGTCCCTAAAACCATGACTAGAACCAGGATACATTCTCGTGACAGGGATGAAGAGGAAATTCTGAAATCTTCCAGAGAGCAAAATACAACTCACTCACAAAGAAACGAAGATGGCATTGTCCAGTAGCAACACTGGAATCAACCCAGAAGATAACAGAGGAAAGTCTTCAAAATTTGGAGAGAAAATGATTAAGATAGAATTTTCTATCCCGAGAGACTCATAATTGAGTGTGAGGGTACAACAAAGACAGACATTTTCAGATATGCAGGTTTGCAAGCAGTCTTCTTCTCATGCTTCTTAGAAGCTACTCGAGGAGGACATAGGATGCAGGAAATAGACAATGCATCATGGAAAAGTAGTGAGAGGGATCTCCAAGGTGACGAGAAGAAACCTCCCAGGACATCAACTCTGCAGCAGGACTGGAGAGTGACATTTCAGCCTGGAGCAAGAAGAGAGCACATGAAAAAAACATGTAATTAATGAATTTACTTTATATATTTGAGAATATGGAAAATTGTATTGAGAGGTTTTGACAGAGTGTAGGGGGGGTCTGGTCATAAGTACCTAGAAAACTAAGCAAATCTTAGGACAAGCAGAAGGTTCTTTGGGAAAGGAAATGTAATCATGCTTAATACTTGTCACAGCAGTGAACAGTATTCAGTAATCACAGTAATGTGTATTATATTGTAGGCTGTGTATATAAAGTGTATTATATTGTAGGTTGTAGAGAAGGTTAGTGGAGGTATGAGGAATGGAATGTAAATGAGCTAACCAATTCTCTACCATAGTGAGAAATCGATACATAGTGGTTAAAATTGAAATTGGCACTAAGGCACAGTTTTTAAAAATAGTTTCATATCAGAAGAACAGCTAAGGGAGCTGAAAGTGGTTGTATTCTAGGAAAGAGGATGGTGGGGAGTCAAGGAGTGGTGAGTCAGGGGACTGTTGTTCTTTGTTATCTACCTTTTAGTATCATTATCTCTATGACTGCTAAGTAAGCGTCAACTTCAGGAAAATTAAAAATATGAATGAATGAAACGGGACGAAGAGCAGAGGGTTTGCTGCATCTCTGTCTATCTTGGCATGTGAGTGGGGAGAAAGAAAGGAAATCTGCTTCCCAGAAGGTACCACTCAATTTAACCAGGGTCAGTAGAGCCGTTCATAGGAGTTGACTCCTTCGTTATGGCTGCTTGACCTCACCAGGTCAAACAATGATGTGTGTCCTCCTCTCTCTGAATCAAAGGCAATAAGTAATATACATCCCCACACGCACCAGAAGGTTTGCAGGATATTTTTACATGAGTAGCATGGTAGAAAATATGATTTTTTATTCTAGGGGATTCAGATATTTGGCCTGGATTATAACACATTCAAAAGTCCCTCTCAAACCATGCTCTTAGCATTTTAAAATGTAATGATCTGGATGGGAAAAACAGAACTAATTGCTGGTATGGCGGTCAAGGGGAATTTGTTTAGTCTTTGCTCTACTCTGACCTAACCCACATACTTGGGTCTCAACCCCCCGCACATGCTTATTGACTTTAAACAAAAAAGGTATATGTCCATATTCAGGGGCCCACAAGGTAGCCAGATGGTTAGATTCTTTGGGGGTAGTGATTCACTTCTCAACTGAGAGAGGAAAACTGCTGTAATGACATAGAGTGTGTATGGAAACCAGAGCCCTGTTAAACTCATAACCTGAGTGAACGTTCTTATCTCCCTATGCCCCTTTTAAATCAATATGCCCATTTTATGATTTTGTGAAAATTTCATGTGATATCACCAAGGAGAAGAAACTCGATACTTTTAACAGGTCTCTTCTTGGCGAGGTGTTGTGTTATGCCTGGCTCCTACAAGTGGGCGCCACGATATATTTCTGGACACCTGGTACATATCTGATAAAGAGTGAAAAGCTGACATCTTTTGTAGACTGAAGTGTCATTATGCTTTTGGAAAACGTGTGTGTAATTGATAGGACAATGGGTGTCTGGATAGATATACCGTGTAGACTGATTCTTATTTCATCGTAGATTGTAGTTCAAAGATGTGGTAAATGGGGCAATGTTGTGATCTCCCATGTGTGGGTATGTAGAAGTGTGTGCACACACATATGTTTAAGGTAAGAGTAAATATATACACACATAAGGCAAAAACGTAGCCATGGTTAAGAAGAAAGGACATAACATTGCTGGAGTGAACCGAGGGCAGGAGCTTCAGGAATACAGCAAGGGGAGGGGATTAGAAGAAGTTGGAAAATCTACGCTAAAAGACGAAAAGTGAAGCCTTTATGTGGGCTGGAAGAGTTCTTGTTCAACTGCCTTCTGCTTATGAACAACGAAATGATGGCCCAGGAAGAAGGAAGGGACATATTTAAGTCACACAGCTAGTTAGTGGCGGAGTCAAATCTAGACCACGACTTGACTAATCCTTGGTCCAGTGTGCTTTGCAATTGACTCTGTTACTTGAGCAGTCAAGTAGGGAAAGGAGTCAGTGATCATGATCATAGGTCCCTAACAGAGCGATTAGGTTAGGCTTCCCTATACTCTTATGGGCATAGTTGATGTGGGAAAGGGTGAAAGAGTTAAGCGTTGATCCAGCAGAAATGACCTGTTGTCCATCAGAATTCAGGCTTGGAAGGCTAAACGATTCAGAGATGACTAAAAGATAAAAAGAATTTCCTCTTGAATACATTGGTCTTATATATTAATTCATACCAAGTGGGACTTTGGGACAAAATGGATCAATTGCAATTTTTCTAATCACTTTTTAGATCTCAGAAATGATCATAGCGTACAATAGATACTGCTTTCAAGAATGACTGGGAGTGTTAAGAGTGGCTGATGACGAAGCAGGGAGAAGGGGTTAGGAGGGGGCCTGGGGCTTGGGGCTCAGTGGGAGGGTGCACATGTGGAGAGGAGACAGGTACTCCTTGAGCCAAAGGGACTAGCATTTGTTGAGTGTGTTGTGTAAGTCACAGTCCCCACAGATAGTGTAAGGCACGCTCAAACTAGGTAATTGAGAATTCAATAAAGGAACTATTCGTAAAAGTGTGGCCAAGAATTAAGTAAAGCAGCACTGATGCTGCCACTGCTTGGACTTGGCTGCGGTGGAGCCCTTACCACCCTAGGCCAAAAGGAGCAAGTAGATGGAAATGGGAAGATGGTAGCTCCAGCTGTAGGAAAGGCAGGAGGTATGGGTGTAAGGATGTAGTCAAACTATGTGATCTGGTAGCAAAGGAGCCAGAGGGGGAAAAATAAAACTAAACAAAACAGACCATCACTCACTCTTCTCCACTGCTCTGATCTCCCTTTATCATCCCCACGTGAAGCTGGAAGAATAATTGCAGATCATTGACACAGTCTATATGGGGCAACCTCCGAGGGCACAGGGCAGGGCAGAGGAGGGCAAAAAGTGGATCTGTAGTGGTGAATGCAGTATATCCAGGGCAGGGGTCTTGAGTGATTGCGACACAGTTTCTACAAGCTGCATATTGATTTATTCTCTATACAGACCTCTTCCTTGAGAAACCACTTTTTTTTTTTTCCATGTCAGTAACTTATCCTCACATTACCAGTAACTTTTGCTAACATTTTACTTTTGGAAAAAGTAAAACACCAACTCTAAGAGTACTTCTTAGCATACTCCCATGATCCCTGCTGCTGTGTGGCACTGTCCCTTAACATAGTGAAATGACTTTCCCAGGCTTGTTTATAAATTCCAAAGCCTTATTTGACCTTATATGCTTTTAAAAAATTCAACTCTCCTCACTAAGTGTGTAATGTATTGTTCACATGGCAAAGTCTACCCTGATGACTTAGGCTTTTCCCCTTTAGTCCTGACCTGCAATAACCGCTATAGTCTCTGGGTATAAAGGAATGTGAGACTGTTTAGTTTTGAAAGTGCATGGAGTTCACTGAAGGCAGGAGAGCTTGTTCCCATAGAGCCAGCTTCTCCAATATAAGGGGAAATCCTGCCTCAGTATTTTAAGTTCATTAATATGTATCAGCTCACCTTGGGGTATTTAGACCTATTAACAGGTAATTGATATTATAAAACCCTAGTTAATGAATAAGAATGAAAAGTAATTTACATACACTAAGAAATACAACTGCCGAATGAATAGGAATGCTTATTTGGACATTAAATGGATTGTTGTAATTCTCTCTGGAAATTGCCCTTGGCCAAACGGACCTGTCCTACACAAGGTTACATCCTTCCCTGAAGGAAGCCCACATCCGATGGCTGGTCCAAAGGTCTCTAGGAGCTTGGGCTCTGTGACTCAATTAAGGACCTCCCTTAAGAGCGATTTCAGCTTCAGACCTTCCCATGAGGTCAGCTGAGGCCTCAGTGGCAAATGTGACCCCCTTTAGTCTCCCCACACCCAGTCCTGTTTCTTGTGCTCCTCACAGGTGTTGCTCCCAAGACAGCTCACCAGTAAACTTCCTTCATGCAAATCTTCACATGAGAGTCTGTTTCAAGGAAAGCTGACCTATGACACTTGGTACCAGGAACAGTCCTAGGAAGCAGTTTCCAAAATGGGATTTTGAAACTAGATCACCTGCCAGCTTCCTGGCAATAAAGCCTCCTTCACTGGTGGTAGATGGAGTATTAATAACCCTGGCATGTAGTTGCAAAGCAGTTGTTAAAATTTTCACTTGTATTGAACTTGAATGAGACACAGGTGGAAGGGAATGAACTGCTGGGTGCAATATTCAAGTTTTTGAGAGGTTCATATAGTAGTTATCAGGACTATGGAGTTGAATAGCTCTTTCTAGGGCCTATTGAGGAACTGGAAAAAGACAATGATAGGCCAAGGGCGATTAATTACCAATTTAATCCTAAGTGTGAAAGCGAGAGAGCCCATGGCAGCTTATAGAAATATTCTCATCTCCTGAAGTTGGAGAACAAAAAAACCAGATGACCCATAACTTCATTCTCAATTCTAAGGGTAGCAGAGCACCAGGGAGAGCTAAAATCTCGACTCTGACAAGTCTGCTCTACCAAGGTTAGGACACAGATTGAAAGAAAATGAGACCTTGAAATTTGGCACGGTGAAAATACACTAGAGAATTTTGTACCCTCAAAATATTTTCTTTTCTCCCTGAACACTCTGGGCCTACAGTAGGCCCGTTCCTCCCTGTATAGTCTTGCATTCTCCCCTCTTTGAAGAAGATACAGAAGTATTTGTCTTGGATGACAATATGTAGCTCTCTCAGGATCTAGCTTCAACACCTTTCTGGCTAGCAGGCCAACAATTAGGGTCAGATTACAACATAACCTAGCAGGGAACCTAGCTCTTAGGTTTAAGGAGGAAAGGAACTATACCCCTAAGACGCTGCAGGACTTAGTCAACTTATACCAGCAGGAACTAGGAAACTATGGATCCTTTAGGTACTGAATCAAGTGGGAAGGCGGAGATGCAGTTGAGTAAGGGATGTTTACGGATGTGGGGACATTCTCCTATGATGTAGGATTTAACGCCTGGAAAGGACCCAAGAATGTGATCTAACATGCTGCTAGAATTGCTCTTAAAGCTTGCAGAAAGTGATGGGGCACACTGAGTGAAGCAGAATTGCCAGAACTGTCGCACATGGTGAATAGATCAAAACGTTCAGAGAAGGGGGCATGCCAGTCTGCAAAACCTGTCCACCAGCTCTATTCTGTTTGAGGGCTTAAAGAACACTCCACTTACCAAAAGGATAAAGAATGCACTGGTGAGAGGGGCCACGGTACTGTTGAGAGCCTCCGTGGTGGCTGCCCTCTGAAACCAGGGCTGATAGAAGGGGTGCTATAATAGAAACGGGCTATGATGCAATGGGATTGACTGGAGCCTGATAATATAGGCCAGTTAGGGGCACTTGCCCATCAGAAGCCAGATGGGAGTGAGGATGGTAATGCACAGCAAGGTTGGAATGGCAGCTGGTCAGCCTGATCCACGGAGAGCTATGGAGATAGGTAACAAAATACAGTATTTTTAGGGGCAAGATAGATGGGCAGCCATTGATGGTATTACTTAATCGAGGGAATCAAGGATGATCATCTGGAGTCTGAGGGTAGCTGGTCTAATAGAAACTCACAATTCCTAGCTCTGCTTCAGGACCTGAGCCAGTCTTCAGCCCTGAAACCCAGTGAGTAAAGGAGAGGCTAAGTATTCAGCCTTCCAACACCACTCTAATTGTGTACATTAATTATATTCTCAGTCATTTCCCGAAGGGAATTATGGCCATTTACTTGGGAAACCGTACACTGGGGAACGGGCATAAACCACATACTCTGTGGGCTACTGGACACGCAGTCCAAGTTGATATTGATTTATAGGGGCCTGAAACATCATCACTGCCCTCCTATTAAAGTAGGAACAAATAGGGGCCAGGTTATAAATGAGGTACTGGCTAGGTTTGGCTTATAGTGGTCCAGGGGCCCACACAGTGGTCATTTCCCTGATCTCTGAATGTATAATTGGAGTGGACACCTTTGGCAATGAGAAGAAATACCCCAATAGTGCCTTAGACTATGTGGTAAGAACCTTCCTAAAGAGGAAGACCAATTGGAGGCCTCTGAATCTGCCCTATGACTGATGTTTAAGATAGTAAATAAAATAATGGTTCATCCCACTAGAATTACAGAGGTGGTGGTTACCATCATATTTCCAATTAATTCACACCCTGGCA
Source organism: Neophocaena asiaeorientalis asiaeorientalis (assembly GCF_003031525.2). NCBI lineage: Eukaryota > Metazoa > Chordata > Mammalia > Artiodactyla > Phocoenidae > Neophocaena > Neophocaena asiaeorientalis. The sequence goes on from NW_020185324.1 coordinate 2,194,608, forward strand.
CATAGAAAAACCGAATGATCCTGGAAAATGATGGTGGACTTGCACACATTACAGTTGCCCCAACTGTAACTGCTATGTCAAATGTAGTAACCTTTACAGATTAATACGACGTCAGGTATGTGGGATGTACACATTGATTTGGCACGTAGTCTTCTTTCTAGCCTTGTGAAGAAGGAAGACCAGATGCAGTTTGCATTTATATGGAATGCTCAATAATGTCCGTTTGTGGTCTTGCCCCAAGGCTGTGCTTACTCTCCCACCCTCTATACAGTCTGACAGTTTGCTCTTCCACAATACAGTCCAAAGAAAACAGGACCATTTGCCTATTTTGTAGAACATGACATTGGTCCACAATATTGATAACATCTTGTTATTTGGACCAAATAAGAAAACTATGGAAAATACACTGGAGGCCATGGTAAAACACATGTGGTCCAGAGAGTAGGAGGAAACATTCAGGGTCTTGCAACATCATTGAAATGTAAGGAGTCCTGTGGTCTGGTACATGCTAGGGCATCCACTTCAATAAAGGGAAGAAATATTGCATCTTGCTCCTGGCATCACTAAGAAGAGAACACAATATCTGGTAGGTCTCTTTGGGTTTTAGAAGCAGCATATTCCACATTTAGGAATACTTCTCCCACCCATTTACCAAGAAGGCTGCCAGCTTTAAGTGGGGTTCAGAGCAGGAAAGTGTTATGTAGCAAGTCGTGGTTACCTCTTAGATCATGCAACCTAGTAGATCCTATGGTATTAGAGGTGATTGTTTGTTGGGAAAGAGGCCATGTGGAGCTTATGAAAAGCCACAAGGGCTCTGGAGCAAGGCCGTGCTCTCTGCAGCAGAATATTATGTACTATTTAAAAATTGGCTCCTGTATTTACAATAGCTAAGACATGGAAGCAACCTAAGTGTCCATTGATGGATGAATGGATAAAGAAGATGTGGTACATGTATACAATAGAATATTACTCAGCTGTAAAAAAGAATGAAATAAAGCCATCTGCAGCAACATGGGCGGACCTAGAGATTATCATATTAAGTGAAGTAAGTCGGACAAAGACAAATATCATATGCTATCACTAATATGTGGAATCTGAGAAAATGATACAAGTGAACTTAGAAACAGACTCACAGACATAGAAAACAACTTTATGGTTACCAAAGAGGAAATGGGGGAGAGGGATAAATTAGGGGGTTGGGATTAGCAGATATACACTATTGTATATAAAATAAACAACAAGGTCCTACTGTATAGCACAGGAAACTATATTCAATATCATGTAAAAATCTATAAGGAAAAGAATCTGAAAAAGAAGATGTATATTGAATCACTTTGCTGTACACCTGAAATTAAGACAATGCTGTAAGTCAACTGTATTTCAATTTAAAAAAATGGCTCCTGGTATACTACTGGGCCCTGGTAGAGATGGAACACCTGAACACAGAGCATCAAGTGACTATAATGAGCTCAGTTCTGTCAGAACTACCTGGTTATCAAAGTCTGACAGGCCCAGCAGAAATCCATTGAAAGATGGAAGTGGTACATCTAGGGTTGAGCATGAACATGGCCAGAGGGTGCAAATAAGGTGCTCAAGCACACTCCCAGACCGCCATATCATCTACCACTATCCCAGTTTCTCTGCCTCAGCTTGTACCTGCAAAGGGAGCGTACCTATGTCCAGCTGACAAGAGAGGGAAAGTCTGAACTTGACTCATGGGTGGGCGCAAGATGAAAATGGTTTAGTGTTTCACTACAGCCCTACTCATGGGCAGCCCTGAAAGAAAGATGTAGGGGAAATCCTCCCAGTGGCCAGAGTTTTGGCAAGTGTATCTGGCATCCACATAGTGAGAAAGAGATGTGGCTCTAAGACTGTGTATACGTGGATATGAGTAGTAGTGGATGGTTGGTGGTTTGCCAAGGGTTGGAGGAAGAGAAAGATTAGACCCTTAGAGACAAGGAGATTTGGGAAGTAGCAGGCACGTGGATGGACTTTTGAGAGTGGGCATGAAGTTTGAAGGCCTTTATATCACTTGTTATTTACCACCAGAAGACCTCCTTCATTGAAGAGGCACTAGACAGTTGATGTCAGCCAGAGTGTAGTTGGCCTCTCCATTTTTGGCATAATGGGCTCAGCAACAGAGTATCCTTGATGACAGGGACAGGAAGCTATGCATGGGCCCAAAAGCATGAGCTCCCACTCGACAGTGCTGAGCTAGCTTTTGCTGCTGTGAATGTCCAACCTACCAACCTATCCAACTGGAGCTCCTGGTACAGCACTGCCCTTCAAAACCAGCCAGTCACTGTGGACGCCCCCTTCACTGTGAAAGGGAACAGAGGTTCCTCTTGACTGGAACTGATATAAATTCCAGGTATGGGTTTTCCTTTCCTGGTGGCAGAGCAGTGCACCCCACGCTATCTGATACCTTACAGAGTGTTTTATCCACTGAAACAGGACACCACAAAATAGTGCCTGTGACAAGAGGCTCCTGTCAAAGGAGGTGTGGCAGTGAGCATACAACCAAGGGTCCACATGTCCTGTCGCATACCACGCTACTCAGAACCATCAGCTTGCAAGGCGGGTGGAATAGCCTTTGGAAAATATAACTGAGATGATAGTTTAGAGGTGATAACCTTCAGTGATGGAGTGCCATACTACAGGTTGTGGTACACACTCAAAATTCATTTACGTAGGCTGTGTCCTTAATGGGTGAAATAATTGGGTCCAGGAACCAGGGGTTAGAAATAGAAGGAGCCCTGCTTATCATTGCTCCCGGTGACCTGCTTGGGGGAATTTATACTTTGTGTTTCTGCAACTCTAAGCTCTTTAGTTCTAGAGGCTCCCAGAGTCAGAGCACTGCCATCGGGGGACACAGCAAGAATACTTTACATATTAAGCTCTAATTGCCACTGAGCCACTTTGGGCTCTGATTGACAAGACATCAGCAGACAAGGAAATAAGTCATCATCTTAGCAGGAGTGTTGACCTTGATCATTAGAGATAGGGCTGCTCTTATATAACAGGGGGCAGGGAAGAGTGCCTTTGGTTCCCAGGTGATCTAATGGGGACGTTTCTTGGTTCTCTACTGTAAGATTTTGATAGTAAATGGGCAGATGCTTAAGTGCTGCAGTTACAGCCTCAGAAAGGCAATAGGATTGTGGGCTTAGACCCCTTAGGGATGAGGGTCTGGGTCTCCACCTGGTAAACCACCAAGACCTACATAGGTGCTAGCAAAGGTTAAGAGGAGTCTAGATTGGGTAATAAAGAAGACATGGCAACCAAGACACAAAACCTGTGTCCCCTGCATCGGCAGGTGGACTCTCAACCACTGTGCCACCAGGGAAGCCCGATAAACAGTTTTTAAATCATAAAACACAAGGGATACCTACTGTTCCTGGCCATTGTAGGTTAAGTTTTGTTAATTTCAATTTTTTTTATAAAGTGGGCTGACATTGTCGTTGGATTTTAAGTGTACTCTACATGTATTCCAGTAGTCCTCTATCCCCTTATTGCATTAATTAGAGGCACAGAAATTCTCTGAATTCCCAGCTGCAGGAAGAGTGTCCACTGAGGAAGACATCATGTTCATGTAGATTTGCCTTTTTCTATGGGTTTACTTAGTGGCCATGCCAGCTGTCATTTTCAGCTGCTTTGAGTTGGCCAGTGTTGTCATTATCCTCCGGATGACATTAGAAAACAATTTGATTCATCATTATGTGCCTCTTGTATTGGCTAGGCATTTCCACACAGATTGTTGCATTTAGCTTTTGAAACAAGATTGTGGACTACTATGATTTCTAATTAACAGATAAGGAAAATTGAAGCTCACTGAGGTCGAGTCTTTTTTATTTAACTAGCTAGAAAATTTTAATAGTCCAGATTCAAAGTCAAATCCTGACTCCAAGTCTAGTATTCCCTTCTCCCCCTAATAAGATAGCCACTCATTGTGTATAGACTTATAACTAGTGCCCGCACCAGGCCTGGGTGACTCTCTACATTAAACGATCACCTGTAATGAACTAGGCTTTATTGAAAGCCTTTGAAACTCCCCACATCCCTTTTCTAGCTGATGTGGATCCACCCTAAGTCATGGATGTTGTTTTCTCCTTTATTGGCAAGCCCCTGAAGCGTGGTTGAGGAGTTGCATCACCGTCCTGGCTAAACTCTTCTCTCTTACATGAGACAGCCCAGTGAAGTGCTCCTTTATAAGCAGTCTTAAATATGCAGTGAAGCTCAGCAAACTCTTTCACTCTCACTGATTTAGTTGTTTGTTTGTCTGTTTATTTTCTTCTACCATCAGTATTACCTGGAAGGTCACCCTGTTTAGTCACAATGTAGATTTGCAGTCCTTGTCTGGGAAACGGCTTATTGGTGAAGCCTGATACTGAAAAGTAATCTTCTTCAGGATATGAGTACCAAGGAGCTGTTATTGTGTGTAATAACAAAGAAAAACTAAGGATCCCAAGAGAGAAGGTAGTTTGGCAACTGACGGACCACGGTCATTATCGACAGAGTGCTTAAATAAGAATACCTTCAAACCCTGAAGAGTGGGTTTCTGTGTTTTAAACATAGATTCTTGCTCTTCAGATGGGACTCTTTCCAAATGACCTCCTGACTTAAAGGGGTAGACTTAAAGAACAATTGAAGGCAGTTTTGTGTCGAGAGGAAATGAAATGAGACTAGATCTGTGGAAACTGTAGAATATGTCTTCTGGTGTTTTGTATTTGAAACAAAGAATCTTCAGGTATACATATGAGAATATGAAATAGCAAGTGTGTTGTATCCAGCTAATGTTCGGTGGCAAATTATCATCAGTGTCATTGGTTTGGTCTAGAAGGCTCAACAGGACTCCGAATGAAACTGGCCCCTTTGGAAGATAATGCTGGGCAAAAATTATAGGCCAGTCTTACGGTGTTGAAAAGTCCATGTGGTTATTTACTTTAACAATCGATGAACTTTTTAAAGACAGAAATCACTTTGCCATACAGCATGTTATCTATGTAAGTCAATTCATTTGTCTCATGGAATAAACTCAGGAAAACAGCTGGTGGACTGATCTCACCAGGATGGCAGATTCCTTGGCCATTCTTCAAAACACATTTAAAAAAAGAGAGAGTGATTTTTGCCATTTGCCCTGGAAGTGTGACTGTTTTATGTGGCTTCCAGGAGAAGAGATGATGGGGAAATAGCCCGCATTAATTCCACACATGAATTTTGGCTAGATGTTCCTAAAGGATTTGAAAATTCTGTACACATTGTTGCAATCTGATTTATTTAAATAGCGCCAAAAAGGTGAAAACCAAAGCCCTTTCCTTAGTTGCTACATTCATCACATTTCCACTTAAACATAACTATCTTAAAAAAGATTCCCCTCAGCCTGATTTTCCCCTTTTTCCTTATTTCTAGCTAGGATTTTTTTTTTTCTTTTGGGAAGGTTTCAGGTTTAAATAAATCATTTCTATAACCAGTTATTTAAACTAAAAATCTCTTTCAAATAAAGAGGTGCCTTTTGAGTGTTATTAAACATTAAAATATCATGAAAATGTGTATTAATTGATTCTTCAACTCGATATGTGTTGAGTGACTGCTCTGGCCTGGGCACTGTTCCAGGTCATGGATGACAACCTAAGATAAGAAAAGTGCCAGAAAAATTGTTAAACTACCCTGCACATCAGCTTCTGGCCTTTGAATGACTAGATCTGCTGCTGGAGGTGATAGGGGAAAATGAGTAGTGTTGATAAACTATAACATTTTGATAAGTGTTCAGTTTAATTAAGACCTCACTTTGGAGGTATATTTAATTTAATTAATTTATTTAACATCTTTATTGGAGTATAATTGCTTTACAGTGGTGTGTTAGTTTATGCTTTATAACAAAGTGAATCAGTTATACACATACATGTCCCCATACCTCTTTCCTCTTGCGTCTCCCTCCCTCCCACCCTCCCTATCCCACCCCTCTAGGTGGTCACAGAGCATCGAGCTGATCTCCCTGTGCTATGCGGCTGCTTCCCACTAGCTATCTATTTTACATTTGGTAGTGTATATATGTCCGTGCCACTCTCTCACTTTGTCCCAGCTTACCGTTCCCCTTCCCCGTATCCTCAAGTCCATTCTCTACGTGTCTGCATCTTTATTCCTGTCCTGCCCCTAGGTTCTTCAGAACAAGTATTTTTTAAGATTCCATATATATGTGTTAGCATATGGTATTCGTTTTTCTCTTTCTGACTTACTTCACTCTGTATGACAGACTCTAGGTCCATCCATGGAGGTGTATTTTAAATGTTTAAATGGAGAACTCCAAACTAAAAACATCTTGAGTAATCTGAAAAAATGTACCTCCTCTTTTGAGCAATTCCCTAAAAATAATTTCCTGTCTAAAAATGTTGGTTAATTAAAAATGGGAAGTAGGTCCTAAAAATACTAGTTTTGGTCATAAGCAACAGAAATCAATGCCAGATAGCTTGGGGGACAAGGAGAGAGATTTATGAAAAGGAAATAGGGGTCTTCTCAGGAAATCCAAGGACAGGAATGTAGCTGGGCCTTAGGAATAAACTGAACGTAGGACTCACCATCAAGATCCTTCCTCCATCTGTCGCCTCTGCCCTTCTTCCTGTGTTGATTTCATTTTTCTCCCTTTGCAGACTGTTTTTCCCTGCTTTTCCTGTCCAGGTGGTAGAATCCATGGCCACTGAAAAGCCCCTCTTTCATTCGATATAGACTCCCAAGCAGAATGATAAAGAATATCACTCATTGTAAGGATTCTCAGTTCTCTGACCCAGATTTGTTCACATGATCACCTTGGACCAATCGACCGAGACTGGATGGGTGTGTTCACACGGGACTGGACTACCAGGGCTCAACCATGTGATGGTTAAAGGGTGGAGAAGATATGTTTCAGGAAAGCATGACTGGTGGGTCTTTGAAAGAAACTGTGCAGTCAACAAAGTAGTTGTCCACAAAAAGTAGAGCTATTTTTATCTACAGGTATTGCATGTACATTAAAAAAAATTGTTTGAGAAAATTTGGTAATAAACTTGGGTTGGCAAACTACGGCCCACAGACCAAATCTGCCATGAGGCCTGTTTTTGTAATGGCCCCTGAACATTTTTAAATGATTGTTAAAAAAGTAGAAGATCACGCAACAGAAATTGTGTGTGGCTTATGGAGCTTTAAGAGAAAAGGGGCAGAAAAACTGACCCCTGATCTTTAACATGGTAGGTGGGCAGGAAGCCTCTGCATCTCATCTGCTGGGTACTAATCCTAACTCAGTCATCCTAGAGTGAGACCTAAGGCAAGTTACAGAACCTATCTGCACCTCTGTTTCATCCTTTGTTGATGAGAAGAATAGTAACAATCACAACTATGCCTATTTTATATAGAATTGTTATGCATAGTAAATGAGTAGATATCTGTAAGTCATTTAGAATAGTGCTTGATATACGTTAAGAATGTAAGTTATTATTACGTCAAGTCACATATAATCCTAGTCATCTTTATATATATATATATATATATATATATACACACACATATAAATGAATATATATGAATATATATAAAATATATATATTAAAACACACATATACACTATGTATGAATAATTTCTTTTTGTGAATATAATTGTCCATGAAGTGTACTTTTGGAGAATATTGCATTGGCCAAAAAGTTCGTTCGGTTCTAAGTAAAAAGACATTTTTCATTTTCACCAAGAATTTTATTGAGCAATGGATTCAGTAACCGAACGAACTTTTTGGCCACCCCAATACTATTGAAAGGAACCCTATAATGTGATGATTTGTGAAGAAAAGAGCTATTTTTAAAAAAGAAATCCTCACCTTTCATATATTGACATATATAAGACTCTTAAGGAGTCTTAAAGCAGGAGAAGTCTATTTGGATGTAGATAAACTTAAAACCAATAGCTCACACCAAACCAAAGGATATGAATTTGACATTGTCCTCAGTGTTACTCCCTCCTTTAAAAGCAAAATTTACTTTCCAACACTAAATGGGAGTATTCGTATTACAGCAATACAAATGTCTCAAAATTAAATTTAAAACATTTACAGAACTCCACAGATGTGACTTTGAACCTTCAGAGTTCTTATTCAACAGAATTGTATGATACAAATACCTATGTATGGATTAAAATCCACATGAATGTGATGATCTATTCTGTATGATTGCATTTTATCCAGAAACCATCCTAATCTCAATCTCTTCCCTCTCCTGTTTTCTCTCTCCTCTCATATTAACATGTGTTTGTATACACACTGTGCACGAGGACTTAGAGCATGTAAAGGGAAAAATATATAGGCACAATCTCTGTTTATCTGTAACCATATATTACATCACATAAAATCTACAAAAAAAACCCTTGTAGTATTTTTACCGGAAATAACATCTAGGGGTGAAAAAGTATATCTTACCGACTTTAAGGTACTTCATTTAACACATAGGTATAAAGCCCCATTTGGAAAAGATCTTTCTGAAAAGGGGGTTATCTCATCAATCAGGCGCTTCCTGTGTATGTATTGTAAATAATAAATGCATGCCACATGTGTGGCTGGAGGAATGCTGAAAAAACTCTACTGGTGTGCGGAGGAAATACAGCTGAAATAACTTCTACCAATGGAGTTCATCCCACTCAGCAAAAATTGAGCAAGCCACATTCATCAATATTGAGTTCAGGTTTCATCAGCAGGAACTTTTTGAGCAAGACCTTTTCAGTTACATTTTCCATTTGACATTTCTCATTAGACTCAAAGTGTTCACTGTGTGTAAGTCTCGTCATGTAATTCAAGACTGAACTCATCAAGCAACCTTTCCAACCGAAAGAAACAGTAGACGCGGTTGCCTCTTGAAGAAGTAAATTTCTATATTTAGACAGCTTCATATGTCAGCTTGGAATCCTTGCTTCCTCCTCATCCTGTTTTTTGGAGTAAATATTGTTATTTGTTTGTTTTTGTTCATCAGTCACAAAGAAGGGTACTCTGTGCCTGTAAGCAATATTGGAGATACCATGAAACACTAGTTCTGTGGAATTGCTCTGCTGGCTGTTTAGTGGAATATAATGCACTAGTTAGGGCTCTGGAGTGAAGCTCATTCTGGCCCCTTGACTCTAGAATTCTGATCCGTTTGTGCCTCTAAGTGACTCTTGTTTTTCCTGAGCTCTCCATGTCTGTAGATGAAGAATAAATCACAAAGTAGTTCTTACATGTTGAGATGAGTGTAGAGTGTCAGGTTCTATGTTATACTCGTTCTTCTTTTACACCTTCATATCTCCCATCTTTCTTCTAAGCAGTCCCCATAATTGTTTTATCCACAGAATAAGCATTAAAAAAGAAGCAATGTGCTCAACTTAGAAACTTAACTCCTTAAAGAGGATGAATATTTTAAACACTTACTTTAATGCAAAAGACAACTGTTCTGTTCACAACCATTTACCTGTCTCTGTAAATAGACATAATGTGCACTGATGCTGCCCCTTGATTGATCTGGCGGCAACTGTTTGATCCAAACTGGGCCAACTAGATTCTTGCTCCTGGAAATCTGAGACATGGACTGGAATAGTCAGGAGTCCAGGGCTCCTTGGGGCCAAGTTAGGAGTAAATTAGCTCATTAGAGAATTAGTTACGGAGACTCTAGGGATGTCTTGGTGTCTTTCTCAAGGCTTAGCTGTTCAACAATTCCTTTGGTTCCAGCAGTTACTGTTCTTTTGCATAAATTAGTCAGAATTGATTTCTGTTGCATGAAACCAAAACAGACAAACATATCTTTTAGCAATTGGTTATATATACAAGATAATCAATTTAAGATTTATTTTAATGTATATGTGTTGGGAATGGGAAGGATGGAGTAATTGTTTAGGTAAATACTGATGAACATACAACTTTGCATGGTAAAGTTGTAACATACTTTACTGGAACTGGATCAAGTATAGCTGTAGAACTCTACCAATGAAAATACTTTTAAGGTGTAATTTGCTGAGATTTATGGTGACTTTCATTTAAACTGGAGAGACTTCAGCTTTGTAGCTCCTTGACATTCCTGGGTAATTCTGAATCAGTAACCCCCCACCCCCCTGTTGGGATGGCTTTTTGTGCTGTATGAAGGTGAACCCAGACTTAGAATCCTTCTGTGTAAGAAAGCAGCAGAGTGAGAGAAAAGGAAAAAAAAATTAGGCTATAACTCGTACAACCGTCGGTGAAACTTAGTGTTTTTGTCAAGGAGTTTACTTTCCACAAGCAATTGTTTATTTCATTTATTTCCCTTGTGCTTATTTATGAGATGCGATTGTGTGAAATACTATTATAGTGAGGTCTGCATCTTATTCAACTGTGTCCCTAGCACCAAGAGATTCTTGGCACGTGATGGGTAATACACAATGAGTGTTTGTTGAACAAGTGAGCACACATATATATATAACACAAATCATCTTACCTCAATTTGTATATTACTTAAGATCCTAAAAATTTTATGAAAACAGAATTCTTCTTGAATCAAATTTTATTATATTTAATGTCATGTGTTATTTCAAAGAGTTTCATTATGATTCCTTTCGTGATAGAAATAGTCATTTCTAATTTATACTTCTGATAGTTTGTTATGTCTATCTTCATGTCATGTCACAGCTTTGCTTATGTCAAGGTACAGGGGTCAAATACTTCTCACTTTAAACAGTATAGCTTATCTGAATGTGATTCTAGCTGTCTAGGCCTCAGGTTTGCACTTACAAAAATTAAAACAGGAAACTCAGAATAGCAGGAGTCGGGGAGGTAGAAGAGGGACCCACCCAGCAGGGGAGGGTCTTACAAGGGATTTATTGGTCAATTACCAATCCGTATCACAAGCCAGGTGGGAGGAACACCAGAGTTCCTTTTATATTTCATCTTGTGTATTTGTTGACATGGAAGACATCTTTCATAATAAAAAAGTTTTAAAACTGAAAATGAGAAGAGTTTTAACATTACATCATGGGCATTTTTGACCTGTAAAATCTAACTGCTGCACTTAATTGCATTTATCAGATTTGACTATTTGTTTTACTTAAATTGGATTCCTGTTTATTTCCTTTTCTTGCAGAATAAAAATGAATATCCTAACGGTGAAACCCATATTCCCCTTTGAATCCCTCACTAAAATGAGGGCACTATTCAAATGTATACTACTTCAAGAAATATTTTTAATTTTATCACAGACCCTTAATAATAAGAGGCTAATTGAATTCAGTGGCTTATGAGTACCACTGGGTTGGTATTTTGAGAGGGCATTTTAATTACCACAGTATTCGCTGAGGTTAAACATGGAAAGTTCTTTTTAGGGAAATGGAAATGTGACCTAGCTCCACAGAAACTTCAGAATGTACTATGTTTTCCTTCCCCCTGTAGGAACATGAGCTTTTGGAATCCTTTTACATGGAGATCATTTATTCCTTTTAAACATTTTTTAAAGCTTTTTGACTTCATGCCCGAAACCAATTAATGACCTCTTTCTGTGAAAGGATGAGACACACTGAGTGATGGGGCCACATGGCCTGCTGTGACCTAGAGATTGTTTTAATGACACATTGAGACTCAGTTTAGAGATGGACCTTGTTCCTTTTGAAGGCTGGTGGGTAGAAGGTTCACTCATACCTGGGCAAAGATTGGATCATCTTTCGTACTCCTGCACAGAAAATTAAATTAAGATAAAAGAGCAACCTTTGCAAGGCTCTTTTTCATCATTTGCAAATTTAGTAATTGTATTAGTTTCCAGGGAATGCCGTACAAAGTACCACAAACAGCAGCGTAGCTTAATATGACAGAAATTTATCCTCTCACAGCTCTGGAGGCCAGAAGTCTGAAATCAAGGTGTGGACAGTCTTGGTTCCTTCTGAGGGCTCTGAGGGAGAATTTCTTCCATGCCTCTTTCCTCGCTTCTGGTTGTGGCCAGTAATCGCTGGCATTCCCTGGCTTGCAGCTGCATTACTCTGTCATCACATGACCTTCTCCCCCTGTGTCTTCACATTGTCTTCCATTAAGGACACCAGTCATAGTGGATTAGGGGCTCATCCTACTCCAGCATGACTTCATCTTAACTAATTACATCTGGAACAGTCCTCTTCCCCCAAAAGGTCACATTCTGAGGTACTGATGATTAGGACTTCAACATATGTTTTGGAGGGACACAATTCAACCCGTAACACTCATTATTTGAAATAACTTTTTAAAGAGATGAGGTGCCTCTGTTTGATCTATTATGGCAAAGAAATTGTTTGATGAATACCCTGGAATCTGGTGTGTGTGTGGGGGGGTATCTCTTCTCTGACCCACTTTAGAAGTTTCCCATAGAAAGTGTGGAGGCTACTGATGTACTACATGTATCTCCTTCAAGTTAAGTGTGTCTCACCATGAGCTTTCTGGACTCCTAGACATTGGCTTTGCACAGAGCATTAGAGGACATCTAGTCCTGTGCTTTTCAAAGCAACGAGTCTCTTATCAAGCTAGATCTTAAATGGCACTGAGCATTACACAGGAAGGCTGAGCTACTTTTCTGAATGTGGTGGTGAAGATGGTAGGGCCCTTTTCACATCTACCCCTTCACCTCAAAACTCTGAAGCTACCTCCACAGTCCTTGCATCAGAATCAGCTGAAAACCTGTTAGCAGTTTAGATTCCTGGGTCCCCCTTTCTTCCTGACCTACTGAGTCAAACTCAGAAGTGGAGGATTATGAGTATGGATTGTGAACGCATTTCTTAGGTGATTCTTTATGCTCACCAAGGCTTAACAACCTTTTCCCTAAGAACTTCATGAAGCATAGTTTAAAAGTCTCTGATCTAGCCCAACCCCTTGAAGACAAGGTGACAGAGGCAGATGGGCCAGCTGAAGCTAGAAGGCAGATGAGGCTGGATAGGAACAGGGCTCGGGCTCCATCCTGTTTCTCTGGCTTCCAGCCTCTTTGCAAGTTCTGTACGAGAGATAGCTCTTTATTTTGTAGCAGAGTCGGGGAGAAAGTCCACTTTTGAGCTCTTCCAGAACATTTCCCACACATTACTTATCAATAAAAGGTATTTATTTCTTTATTTTAAGGGTGAAAAATAAATCCGTTACCCATGTTTTCACCTAAGAGAACACTGTATTCCCCAGGGTCAGCCTTTAGGTAACTTGTAAAAATCAATCTCCAAAAACTAATGGTTTCTGAGGATTTTGGTTCTAAGCCTTTTCTTTTACCTAATGGCTCAATAACAAGACTGAAACCATTTGGGATTGAAAGGAATTTCCGATGATGAAGGAACATCTTAATAAGACATGAGTGGGATAGTGCTGTAACCCTGAAATCTTGGCGCTTTCAGCCTCGTAAACCTGCCTAAGTTCCTGAAAGCAGCTTTTGTGCCTTGTCTGGCACCATGTGTGAGAAAGATCCCAGATTTCTCATGAACTGAAGGGGCTGGAGTGATGCATCCGACCGTGTGAGATGACACACACCAGGCCTTGGAACTGCCCATAAATGGAGGTCCCTCTTAGCATTCAGGATTGAACCTTGGGCAGGCAAAGTCAAAGAAACTCTTTTCTTTTTTCTCCAATTGGTTGGTTGGTAGAGGCATGCAGTGCAAGTTCAGAGTGGATTAGAGAAAGGGGAACTTGTTTCCATTAAGTATAGGTGTAATTTCAGTTTGTAATAAGAGGTAAAATAAGACAGGACCTTCAAACCTCATAATTTTCAACAGTTTGAGTCCCCCTTCAAGTCCTACTTGGATGAGGGTACACTGGTTTAACCCTAGTCGATTAACGAATGTTTTCATGCTGTGTTTGTTTTTCTGGCAAGCGTGTGGGTTGCTAGCTCTTTCTGCACCCCTTGCTTTTAGGGAAGTGGCCCAATGGTTTCAAAGAGTATGGGCCCATTCTTTTAAGATTCAACATCGTACCATGTCTTAGAAGCTACCCACATGTTTCTTTCTTTCTTTCTTTTTTTTTTTTTTTTTTTTTGGAAGCACAGGCTCCTGACGCGCAGGCTCAGTGGCCATGTCTCACGGGCCCAGACGCTCTGCGGCACGTGGGATCCTCCCGGACCGGGGCACGAACCACTGCGCCACCAGGGAAGCCCCCACATGTTTATTTCTATAGAAGCTGTTGCTTTCATAGAGTCTGGGCATGTGCTGGAGGAAAGTTTCCTTTTTGTTTATCTCTCTGCGGGATACAGCTACCACTGTGCTTTTCTGATAACAGTGCCACCTGGCATTCTTCCAGAGATTGATGCTCCACGAAGTGACCCATTTGTGACAAAGAGAGCAGAGCTGCTGCATGTCTCAGAATGCTCATGTCAGTGTGGTGGTGGGCGTGCCTTCTCTGTGAGTAGACCTCCAATGGGAAGCAGCTCTGGCTACAAAATATGGGGGACCCTTCTTCAAAAATCAGGAAATCATTGTCACTAAGGGAATGAACATTCCCTCTCTTCCATGGTCTTTCCCTCGATGTGTCATGCTCTTTTAATATTTGCCATTTAAGGTCATTTTAAGAATATAAAAATTAAAAATTTAAATCATTGGTATGAATCTTACCATTTATATTGTGCATTGCCAGTGTTAAATGTAAATGTAAGAGCATTTCACTTGTATGCGGAATCATTAAAATGACACACTGAGTACCTGGTAGCTCATGCATGCATATGTATTTTGTTCTTAACAGAACAGTGGAACTCCTGCATTGTGGTAACTCAGTTATTTTGATTTCACTTCACGATTCACCCGCATTATACCAACACTTTCCACCTTTGGCTTACTGAAGAGTAAGAATGAACTGAAAGGAACAAGAACTATGACTTGTCCTATCTTTTCCTTTCTATGACATCATTTTCAGCATAAATGGTTGGCCAACACAGGGAAGTAAAGTGGGTAACTAAAGCTGTGATAGCATTCTTTAGTAGTTCTTGTTTCCTAGAATATCACTGCATTCTTTCTGTGTTTGAAGCAAATTCTGGTTAGAAGAGAAAGCATCACCTCTCTGGGCCATCCGTGATCCTGTTTATTCAGTTGTAGACATAACAGACTTACATTAAACTCATTTTGAGTGTCATTGAACTCCCGTGCATTATAGATCCACCAGAATTCTGTGCCCCTAGGGCAGTGCAAATACTGTCTGTGAATGGGACAGCAGACGTATTGCCCATACCTCTTCTGCTGACGTGCACACCCCATTGCCCCATGGGACTTCACTTACAAAGCACAACTTCAGTTATAAAATTACTGAGAATTTCAAGATGGTGACAGTAGAGCATTAAACCAAGTGTGAGGCCTTCTGAGCACTAGGACTTACGTGACTACACAGGTCACACATCTAAGAAGCCAGCCAGGGAAGTTATAATCAGAGAGTATTTTTTAAGCGTAAAATAAAGACCAAAGACTTTAGGAGAGCTTAAGTGACCCCTATGGGAAATTAAGACCAAGATGTGTTGAAATGAGTGGTGGAGGGGTGGACTTTTCATTTGAAGCCATTGGTCGGCTTGACAAAATGATGCCATCTTGTTGTGCTGTCAGGAAGCATATGGCGTAAGTGTCATTGTAGGAATACTTCCTAATTCCCCCAATCTCTCTATGAACCCCTTGTTCCTGTTGACTGGAAGTACCTGGAAAGGAGCTGTTTTTGGTCGCTTTAAAAGTAAAGATTCTGTCCCCAAACTTCTGGCTGATTTTTTGGCTAAGAAGTTTCTAACGGACCCGTGAATAACCGTTGTTTTACCTTTTGAAAAGATAAATGAAGGATTTGTCCTGCTTCACTCTGGAAAGAGTATCTGTACCATCCTGACTTTTTGAGACCATACACATGCCTTCACTTACAGCATTCTTTTGGGTCTTCTCCATCATCAGAAACATCAACCAAACATCATCACTAATTTTGTTCTTCAGAGATGCTATCAATAAATTACACACGGGAACTTTCCAAAAGAAGCAAAAATTGATGTGAAATCATTTTTTCAAACAAATGTTTAAAATTCAAATGAGAGCTAGATGAACAATCACCTCGGTAACTGAGTCCAGTAAACTTTCCTTCTTAATCATTCTACTCATGTTGAATCATGTCATCTTTCCCATTGAGGAAAGGCATTTCTTTTGACTTCTTGCAGTTTTTGTATCTTTGCCAACCTTAGTCATTGACGCCTCAGTCATTGAGAAGGTCTTCATTATACTTGCCCGCAACATACACATGATGGGCTATTGCGCTTGAAGTCTTCTACTTCTTCCTGTACTTCCACTGTTTGTATTTTTCTTTTTATGAAATGTAGCAAAACTCTAATCTGTGAAAGGATACACTCAGATTTATAAGTGGAGAAGGTCCAGAACTTCCAAATGCAGGGAATTTCTTAGGGAAATGTCACACATTTTTTAAAGTAGAGGGAAGTGTTTTTTATTGATTTTATACTGTTTGCAGTAAATGTATAATTGTTCTTTTAAGTAAAAGCAGTTTCACGCAACAAAAGAAAGACCAAGACGTGTCCTAGCACAAATAACATTCAGGTCTTAGCTCAGATGCCATCTGCTCAGAGAGGTTTTTTCCAATCACCCAATCTAAAGCAAGTTCCCCTTCATTCTTTTTTTTTTTTTTTTTTTTTTTTTAGCGGTATGTGGGCCTCTCACTGTTGTGACCTTTCCCATTGCGGAGCACAGGCTCCGGACGCGCAGGCTCAGCAGCCATGGCTCACGGGCTCAGCCGCTCTGTGGCATGTGGGATCTTTCCGGACCGGGACATGAACCTGTGTCCCCTGCATTGGCAGGCGGACTCTCAACCACTGCGCCACCAGGGAAGCCCCTCCCTTCATTATTCTTTATTACATAAGTAGTTCTCAAACTTGAGTGTACATCAGATTGCTTGGGCCTATCTCTCGAGTGTCTGATTCAGAAAGTCTGGAGTGAAGCCTGAGAGTTTGCTTTTCTAATGAGTTCCTAGATCATGGTGGTACTGCTGATTCAGAGACCAAACTTTGAGAACCACTGCTCTATTTCATCCCTTGCTTTATTCTTCTTACAGCGTATATCTCAAATTGTATCTATATTTATTTACTTGTTTATTGTCTCTTTCTACCACAAGAAATTAAGTTCATTGAGAGTAGAAATTTATTCTATGTTCACTACTGTATCCCTAGGCTGGGAATATGTCAAATCGTAATAGGTATTAAATACATATTTGTTGAATTTATAAAGGAATATATGACCAGGAAGTTCAGTGGATAAGAGGTTATATTAGATGGTAGTAATTGGTGTAGGGTTGGGCCACAGAAACACTTGTACCTGTGCCCAGATGGGAGGTATTGCTGGCCAAATTTGCTTCTAGGCAAATAAAATGCAAAGCTGCAGATCTAGGGGCAGGGAGCAGTAATCTTGAAACATGATTTAGGGAACCAACTGGATACTTTAAATGGTGGAAATAAGAGGGGCTTTGTAATTTCCTTTCAGGCTTGGGTATTTGGCCGTGGCTAAAACAGAATGATAGGCAAGGGTCCAATTTCTTGTCTGTAGGTGGATTCTAGAGTCTCAGGAACTCTGCAGGTGAGGGAATCCCTGCATTGCTTTTGGTTGAACAAAAGCAAATATTCAAGCTAGATCATATATGGCAAATGCCTTAGACCTAATACCTGTGTGTTTATGAATTGAGGTGAGTGATATTCCGTGATAACCCCTTGGAGAATGGCCGTGGCTTTCTCAGATGCCCCCTTTGGAGGTTGTTACACTCTGACTCTGCAGGCCCAGGAAAAGCAGGCTCTCAGGGCTGGTAACTCATGATACCTCATGCTTAAACATATAATCCTTGAGCTACTGAGCTGCTTCAGCTTTCCATCTCATAGCAGTTGTCCAGCATTTTGGTCAACTTGACCTGATGCTCTTTTCTCCCTACTTTTTTTTTTTTTTTCAAGAAATAGATTTTCATGTCATCTTAAAATACCCATCTGTGTTGTCTTTCAAATAGCTTTGACAGAAGCAGGCTCTGAGGAGAGAAGTTCCTTTGAAACTCCTAGAACAAAAATATGTCAATTATTTTATAAGGAGTCCAGTTAAAGGGAAGGAGGAAGAACCAGGGCTCCACCACGGATACCTAGGAGTGTTTCTGTGGCAAGAGTGGGCCCAGAACGTGGCCATTGTCAGAGCAGGTCAAGGTGATGGGCAACCTGGGAAAGCTTGTTAGCATCTTGGGAAGAAGTCCACGTTGGTGGTTCTCAAACTCTGTCTGATGTGTGAGGCTCGCCTCTGCCCCCACCCTCCAGGGATTCTGATGCACTCTGTCTAGGGGGATGTATTAGTCAGTTTGGGCTTTGTAACAGAGGACCACAGACTGGGTGGACTAAACATCAGACATTTATTGTATCACAGTTCTGGAGGCTAGAAGACTGAGATCAAGGTGTCAGCAAGGTTGGCTTCTTCTGAGGCCTCTCTTCTTGGCTTGTAGATGGCTGTCTTCTTCCTATATCTTCCCATGATCTTCCCTCTGTGCTTGTCTGTGTCCGAATCTTTTCTTATAAAGACACCGATGGTATTGGATTAGGGCCCACTTGACCTACTTTAACTTTAATTACCTCTTTAAAGACCCAGTCTCCAAATCTAGTCATATTCTGAGGCAGAGGGTTAGGACTTCAGCATGAGAATTTGGAGGGGACACAGTTGAGCCCGTAATGGGTGGAACCCAGGGAATCTGTATTCCCAGCAGTGTCTTCAGATAATTTTGATATAGCCAGGTTTACAGTCAGTGTTTTGTATCCACTGCAAACACCTGCTAGATCTGAAGCCCAGTGATCACAATCCTCATTTTTCTCCTTTGCAAATGAGAGCTTCTCTGCCAAGCCAGCTGATTTTCAACAGGATTGTAACAAATACGCTCTGGAAGGACTTGGTAACTCAATACCTTGCTGCCTGCAAATATAATCTGGATTCATCTGTAGCTGGACGTTTGGGTGTCAACTCAGAGACATTTCATTTCATGTCCAGTGAATTACATTCTTAAAAGCAAAACAGGTTTGGGCTTGCAGAAACACATGAACCTGAAGACAGGTTATGAGTGAAGCTTAGTGTGCCGGGAAATGTATCCGATGTAGACCTAATTGCCTATAGTTTATTTTCTGTGGCTACAATTTCGTCTCTTCTCCAGGAATCCTCATTAGATCTTAAACCTCAGGATGTACGCCCTGTCCTCTAAGGAGCAGTACAATGCTAACAAGGATTTGCCTGAAAAGTCTATCTTCAGTATATATTTCCCTCAAATAAACCCTTCTTCCTGCCAACTGTCAAAACTGTCTACATGAGTGCAAATAACTCATCTGCAGGGGGAGCCACCTTCTCTGCATGTGTGTTTTTTGGGGTGAGGTCAGTTAGGATTAGCCTCCCTTTGTTTGTCTGAAGAGAGTTTAACTCTTGGAACACACTCCACTTGCCGTTTCTTGAGTTTATGAAGTGGTAAATCTGCTCCTAAGTGGAGATAATATTTTCATTAGAATTTTGTGGGACAAGAGCAGTTTTTGAATCGTGCCTCCCATGTCTCAGAGTAGTAAAAATGATACATTTTCTTGACTGATCCGGCTGTATTAGCAGTAGCAGTACCAGTACCACAACCTAAATATATAACTCACTATTTGTGTGGGAGATTAAGGTTCAGCCATCCTCAGTTTTGATTTTGGACCAAATCAAGCCTTGACACAGAGGCTATACCATCTTTCTAGACAGTTTGGAAATGTGTGAGGTTTTTTTTTTTTTAACATCTTTATTAGAGTATAATTGCTTTACAATGGTGTGTTAGTTTCTGCTTTAGAACAAAGTGAATCAGCTATACGTATACATAACATCCCCATATCTCTTCCCTCTTGCGTCTCCCTCCCTCCCTCCCACCCTCCCTATCCCACCCCTTCTAGGTGGTCACAAAGCACCGAGCTGATCTCCCTGTGCTATGCGGCTGCTTTCCACTAGCTACGGTTTTACATTTGGTAGCTGGGACAAAGTGAGAGAGTGAGGTTTTTTTTAGTGCTCACAATGTCTGGGGGGCGTTCCTGGAATTTAGTGGTGGGAAACAGAGAAGTGAGACATCCTACAATGTTTCGAACAGTTTCACACAATGAAGATGGATGCACCCAAAATGCTTTTAACAGCCTGTTGAGAGGCACTGATGTATATCAGGGGGTGAGCTTTACTAACAACAGAGGTGGAATGAAAATCGATGTGGTGCTTCCCTTCAGTTCCTCCAGTGCTGAAAACAGGCAAAACGGAAAGGCTGGCCTGGCTTGTTCTACCTAAATTGTTCAGGAGGGGAACCAGAACCGAACAAGAGGAAGATCTTGGCTGCACCATCCAGAAGCAGGTCCCGCCTGGTCTGCATGTCCCACAGAACCTGCAAGCTCAAGGAAGTTCTGGTCTGGGAGACAGATGAGGCCACCCAAGTATACATGAACCCCTCAAAGAGAAATGTAGTCCCATGAAGGCAACTCAGAGGGCTAAGAAGTGTGGTGTTGCTGGGGGACAGGAGCAGAAGTTCCAGAACTTCCCTGAAATGACAGCAGAGTTTGCATGACTCTGTTTACTAAGGTGCATGGATGGAATGTTGGAGAGCTATTCTTCCTTATATATATATATATATATATATTTTTTTTTTTTTTTACCTGCCTTGGCAGGCGGACTCTCAACCACTGCGCCACCAGGGAAGCCCCTCTTCCTTATAGTTTGAACTTCATCTAGTATCGATTTGTATATTATGTGGATTCGTATATGCTATCTGTATGATCTCCTGTAGATAGTATTTTCCTCCTGACTTCCTTGGGTCCTCAGCATTGTCCTCAAAGACTAGGTCCTCACCTTTGATTCCAT
The DNA here is from genome assembly GCF_003031525.2 of Neophocaena asiaeorientalis asiaeorientalis. Lineage (NCBI taxonomy): Eukaryota > Metazoa > Chordata > Mammalia > Artiodactyla > Phocoenidae > Neophocaena > Neophocaena asiaeorientalis. The sequence continues at coordinate 2,215,426 of NW_020185324.1, forward strand.
TAAAAACGGAATTTCTCTTGCAATGTACACTTTTACCCTTAACATAAAATCATACATTTTTAGTTTAATTCCACACACTGTTACCTTTGAATGTGAGTAAACGTGTTTTTTTAAAATTCATTTTGTTTCTGCTAAAGTAATCATAAATGATCCTTTAAAGCAACAGTTATCTTTGCAAGCATGTCGTAACTATTTGTTGATCATACAAGGACACTTCAAATAAATTTTGAAAAGAATCATACCCGAAGATGACTTAAAGTTGGAAAGAAGATAATTTCTCTAGTAATAAAAAGTATATATTATTTCTACAATTTGAGACTTAAGGATATCTTATTTTGTAGGAGTGGCCGACAGTATGAAAACAACATTAATTGCTGACTATGGAAATAGTTATTTCAGTTTTAAACCTTATAATTAAAGAATGTCAAAAACCTAAATTTTGTTCCATGAGTTTTAGAGATTTCTATTTTGTACGTGAGTCCAAGTGTTAATTTTTTTTCCTTTGTGAAGAAAAAAGTATCTTATTGAATCCAAATCTTTCTTTTGACCCCAAAAGGAATGAATACACTCAACTGTTCAGTTTCACAAATATTTATCATGAATCTAGTTTGTTTAAACCAGTCTTCTAGGTGCATGGAAGATGCCAAGATTAATAATATTCTTATTCTTATTCAATTCCTATTGGGAGATAGATATAAGAACTGACATGGCTGGAATCTAAGGCAGGCTGTCATCAGTGCTTCAATAGACATGTAGGGAAGAAATGATGCACTGTGGGGTGCACAGTTATTCAACAGATACATATGGAGCATGTGCTAAGCCAAGGTCTCTCCTGAGTACTGGGAATACAGTGGCCAAAAAAACAGATGCTGTGCCTGCTTTCTTGGAGCTTATAAGGGAGGGAGGCCATTTGTGTCTAGAAGTGGCTAACTCTGGGGTGATGAAGGGCAGTAGCATTGCAAAGACCATGTTAGAATTTCTTGGGATTGCTAGGTAGGATTTCAACATGTAGAAATATCAAGGGAAAAAGCATTCCAGACAGAGAGAACAGAAGCTCAAAGAAGAGAATTTGGAAATGGAAAGTAAGTCCCAGACACTGGATCCAAGACACTGGAGCATAGGGTGAGTGTAGAAAGATCCTTTGGAAATTTGTTCCATGTTGTGAAAGATTCCCAGTGAGCACATTTCACTTAACATCTCATGAATCACAAAGTGACATTCATCTCTTAATGACAGAAGTATTTCCTATTAAATTTTGTAAGCCAAACATTTTTTTCTTCCTGTTCTGGGTAGTCATCAAAGTTTTGGTGAGTTTTAGTCGGGAGGATGCTATGATCATATCTGAGTTTGAAAAGAATAGCTGTGGTAGTAGGGCTGTTTAAAGAGATGTCAGTTATAAGCTATCCTGCCCCCTCTCAGTTCCCAATGAACAGGTCATGGGAGACATATCATTCACAGGCAGTTAAGCCACAGGCAATCAAGTTAACAGTATAGCAAGAAAATATAAATGGGCCCAAGTCTTGCTTTTGTGAACTTGATCTATAAGATACAGACATTCGTTAGTTATGTAATTGATGGTGAAAGGAGGCCAAGAAGTTGAGTCTGAATTCAAAGCCTCACGTGAGCCAACAAAATGAGAAGCTGGTGAAGAAGATAGAGAGAGATTTGGGTAGTGTGGATGGACAGAGAAGGGCAGAAACTGTGTGAGAGGATGCAGTGACATTGAGAACGATTTAGATTCATGGTCATGAGAGTTAGAGGGGATGGTCAGGAAATCCGTGGAGGCAGACACCTGTATTTCGATAACTTGATGGAATTGGGGGAGGGAAGATTATGGAAAGGGAAGAGCTTAATAGGACTCTGAGATATCAAGACAGTACTTAGGATGGTCATGATTCCATCGCCTGTGTTAGAACACAGGAGAAAGGGAATTTTGTAGAAGCAAAATGTGCCGAATTCTGTCTTGGACGAACTGGGTGGAGGTACTTGTGGAATAGTATGGAGAGATGCAGAGATGAATGACTCTGTGAATCTATAACTCAGAAGAGAAATGAGTGAAGGGCAGGGAGCCAGCATTTTGGGGATGCCTATTATATGGCAGGCACTGTGCTAAATGCTTTATGAATGGGCCTTCATTTAGTTAACATCCTCTGGGCAGGCCATGTCATTCGTCAGGCATTTGTTCTCAAATTCATCCCCCCACCCTTTTTTGCTCTGTTCTCCATTGAAGGAAGCTGTCCTTTGTAACAGCATTTCCACGACTTCTTCGGAAGTGGCTCCTGGCTAGTTTAGTCAGTGGGAGTCATAGTGGGAGATGGGTGGACAGGAGAAAGGTGTTTCTCTCCTTTTCCTTCCAGTTGCATCTCCAGTGTCAGTAGCTGCTGTATGTCTTCTGTGGGGTATTTTTCTCACTAGGTAGAAGGAGGAGAGGAAGAAAAGACATGGTAGATGTGCTAGACTTGGCTGCATATGTATATAAGAAAAGAAACTTGCCAAACAGTGATTCCCCCCACCGCCCCCCTGCCATTATATAAAATGTGGGCAGTTCAGGTCTGTCATGGTGGTTTTGCAGTCTCTTTGGAGACCCAGTCATATATCTTTCTGCCTGGCCAACTGAAGCATCTGGCTTCTACTCTCAAGGTCTCCTCATGATCCAGAATGGCTGATGAAGCTCAGCCATCACATGTGTGATCTTGAAAAGGGAAGAGGGAAGTAGAGAAAAGGCTTTCCCTTGGATGCCTCAGCTTGCCTCTCACTGGCTAGAACATAATGACATGAAGCTGAAGGGGAGGCTGAGAAATGTTGTTAGAGCCTGGCAGTAAAGTACTCTGCTACTTAAAAGGAGGGGAGAATGGACATCAGAGCCCCTGGAGATCTTGACCTCAGCTTTGAGATAAATATTCTTCTCACTTTAAGGATGCGAAATGGTTCTAGACAGCTGAAGAAGGTCTCACAGGTGCTGTGGAGCAGTGTTGATATTTCACCCCAAGCCTGTCTGACTCCCAAGTTCATAAGCTCAAGTGTAGGGCTGGAGAGGCAATGGAAAGTCCACCACATAGAGCTGGTGGTTAAAGCACGAGGGACAATGCGATTTCCCAGGAAGAACACAGAAATTAAAAAAGCAGAGGCACAGAGGAGAGAAATAACAAGCGAAAGGGGCTGGAGGAGGCCTGGAGTCCAAGGTACAAGGCGAATAGCCATTTAGGGAAAATAGGATGGAAGAGGTGAAGAGGAAAGACGCCAGGGAACCAAGGTACAGAGCAACCAAGGGAGGAGCAGGCAGAGGCAGCCGTTCTGTAATGGAGGAATATTGGCCTTGGAGTCAGGGAGTTATGGTTCAGAGCTCAGCTCTGTCATTTTCTGATGACATTACCTCGGGTACTTCTTCCGTGACCTGAACTTCAGCACACTCACTTCCTGGTAAGCAGAGACTATGCTCGGGCCATTGTTGGAGGACGTCAGGACAGTTTGTATATCGACACAAGTCATATTGGCGGGGGGTGTTTCACAGGCTGTGTACCCTGAGTGAAAGCACTGCTTTCTAAACTCTTGCTCTTTTAATAGTTTCCACTACCTTGGCTGGGGCCTAGGAATATGAGTTGTAGTTTATGGTGCATGTCTTAATTCTGGGTCACTATTTCGACTTCTGTTTACAAAACAAGTGTGGAATAGCCAAAGGCATGGAGAGGTCAAGCTGTTTCCTCCTGTAATCCACTGCAGCGTAGAGGAGCTCTCATCCAGCAGAATGTGACAGTGTCTAGAAAGGGTCCCTGACTCTGGACAGCTTCAGCTGTCCATCCATCTTCCTGCCCTTCTCTCTCCTTGGATGCCTCTGCCATTGGACTTGACTTGCAGGTCCTTTTCTAGGCCTTGGGAGAAGGTGTTGTTATTGCATTGGCCCTTCTGTGATACTCTTCAGTGCTCTGCACGTTTATAGCTTGCATAAATATTGAATAATAATAAATAACTACAAGGGAGGAAGAATATTGTAGACTGGGGAGAGTGAAAGATGCTGAACTCATTATTTGAGGGCCAATCTTGGGCCTCTTGGCTATCTCCTTTAAAGAGATTTGTTTGCCAGCTGTGTTGAGAAATATACTTTCCATATGATGAGCCCAGAGAAGCAGCCAGTTTCCCTACAGTGCTCTTTCAGAGTAGCCCCAGGAGGGCCCACAGAATCCTTAATGGTGTTTCAGAGAGGATAACCCCTCACGCCTCCTTGGCAACTGGGTTAGAGGAAAGCCCTGGGGAGAATGGCTGTAGCAAGATGATGAAATCAGAGGAATGGGATGGAATCTTTTGATTTCATTTTATTTTCTGATTCCATGTGCAAATAGGGCAGCTTTCCAACCATTTTATGGATGCGTCATCAACTGAGAAGGTCACTTGCTTTTCACTTCACAGTGATCTTGGCTCAAGGAGGGCATTTCTCGTTTAATACGTAATCCAGTTTCAATGTGTCAATCAGATGCTATCACCTCCGTCTGAAGAACTGGTTTTTCTGTTTGGTGTTCATAAACCAGTTAAGAGAGACAGCCGAATTCTTAAATTTAAGTGCAGTAAATATTGAGTAAATGTTTACAGAACCTGGGCAATTGGAGGAACTATAATTAAAAAAAAAAAAAAAAGCAATATGCAAACCAGTTGGACTCACGTTTTTATAGTTATAACTGGCTGCAGCCCAGGCCAGCCAAGGGGGTGTTTAGTAAATAAGATTAAAGCCTTCTTTATAGCATGATCGATATCGGCATGTTGTGCTGAAAATGTTTTCATGATTTGTGAACAGATTGGTTTCATTTACTCAGAATGTCACATATACCCACCTTGGGTTGGGAATGCAGTTCTTCCTGAAGCTAAGTAAACAGGATTGAGCAATGCACCCCCTTGCCTTATTTCTTGATGGACCTTTGCGATAGCTCAGCTGTGGGTGAAGCACAGCAGGGGCAAGGAGGAAGTGGAAGGGGAACTGGACGGAAGTCAAGAGCAGGAGATAAAGGTGGATAAATGGTGGTTTTAAGAACAGAAGCTTGCTGATGACTTTGGAGATCAAGTCCCTGGAAACCCCAGGGTGGGTCTGGCTCCCCAGTGGTAGTTGGTAGCAGCTGGCACCATGGGTGTACTAAGTGGGAGATATTTTTTTGCAGAGACCCAGAACTATTTGCACTCAAAGATTTGAGAATCAGATTTTGGGATTCTAGCTTTTTCCTAATGACAGTAAATGATACAGTATCAAAGCTTTTCTGACTTGTCTGTCAACTACCCCTGCAGAAGAAAGTCTCTTATCTTTTGGATCCTTTTCTTATTATGAAAGACCCATGTCTAGAAGTAGCCAAGGAAGGATGTAGAAGGGACCCTCCCTGAACATTTTATCAGGAGACAAGCCGAACAAACAGTGAATGTTGGGCCCAGAAAAGAAAATGTGTATTCTTAGGCCTTAGCTGTCTTCAAATTTTTGAAGGAATATTACAGAGAAAAGAAAGCAAGCCATCTTTCAAAAAGATCCTTCCTGAACTTCCTAACCTACAAGAGGCTTCTCCTGCATACCTGTCCTGGTTGGTTCCCTTCATGTCACTTCTTAGAACTTTTGATTATTTTACTTATTTCTTTGCTTACCATTTGGGTCTGTTTTCCCTCCAGGAGGGCAGGGATCATGTTTGTGTAATTTACCTCTGTCTCCCTAGCCCTGGGTGTAGTATCAGGTGTGTAATTAACACTCAGTAAATATGTGTGGAAAGAATAAGTAGGGCAGCTTAGGAGACCCAGCGTGGTAATGGTGTTCCTGAATGTACAGACTGATCCCATTGCGAACCAGTGGGCTGGTTGCTCTCTGCCCCAGAGTTACTAGCTGCTCCTAATTTCACTCGTATTCCAGTCAGTTGAAGTATAAATTCATGTAGTAGGTTGCCTGGGGGAACAGGTATAAGAAAATATCAGTGGGTAGATGCAAATCTTCATTATAGGAAAAAAAAAAACTATAGAAGTGTGTATCTTGATAGTAGTTTCTTTTTTAATAGAATCAATAAAGTAAAAAAGTTATCCCTTCTACCTCAACTCTTCAAAAGAGTGGTAGCTCAACTTTACTTTCAGGCATTAGTGGTAGACAGCAGAAGACTGTAACTCCAGCCTGGAATTAAACAGACTTTGTGCTTATAATGGCTGGCTACTTGGTGAAATGCTGAATAGTCAGTTATCCATCAGTCAGCTTCCTTGGGTTAGTGAGACGAGGAGCTTTAACTAACTTTATTTTGAAGCAAAACATAGTCCTGAGTAAAACAATTCTCTCCTTCTAGCTATTTGTCTGCCTCAAATATATGATATGAAAAGATCTCTTTCAAACCAGACACTCAAAAAACTAGAGACTTTTTTGGGCCAGAATGGTGCCATCTGTCTCAAAGTGGCAATTTTGCAAGATTTCTTAAATTGGGTGGTGTCCCACTGTACCTGTGACAGATGCATTTTCATTAGTTCAAGCAGTGGCTCTGCCTTACCTCACACCGTAGGATTAAAGGACAGCTTCTAATGTATATGCTGCCCCCAGTATGCATGTCAAGAGAGTTTACCAACGGCCTGAGTAGAACATAGGAAACAGAAGCTGTGTAGCATGTGAATATCTGATTAAACCCATCAAAGTTTATTCTAGATGCAGAAGTTACATAAGTTTTCTTCCGAAATATGCAGGAAAACAAAATGCAGATTCTGCAAGAGAAAAAGCCATTCAGCAGTCAGTGGAATGAAGCCCAGGGCCTGTGGTGGGAGTTTACATCACCGGTAAAAAGTACTCTCACTGTTTTCATAGTCATAGAACCTAAAAATATGGCCATAGTTTGAATCCAGGACAACATGCCTCAGAATACCCCACTGTTGACAATTCTTCCAAAGTATCCCAATGGGAGTCATCTTCTTAAGTGATCAGTATTTTTTTCTAATATGATCGCATTATTACAGGAGAATAGGAAGCCCCTCTCCCTCTTCCTATCCACTAAAGAGAATTTGCCATTGTCTGCTGGGTTTCCCAGTCCTCTGTTGAATAGATTCTGGGTAACGGAGGAAGGGAAGAATTGAGGAGAATCAAGACTGGCCTGATTTGATTTTCATTAGAAAGTGCTGAAGGGAGAATGATTCCAAAAATGTGGAAAGGAGAAGAGCTGCTGAAGTCAGTGTGGCCAGGATTTGGGGAGGTTTAGAGTGAAGTGGAGAGTCTTTGGGAAAAGATCCCCCTAGTGTGAAATGAGATCAGGAGGTATGGAAAGAGGATTTTAAGGATTTGGTCATACATTATGAATGTATGATCCTTCTTTGATATTGTATCAAGATATCGCAGTAAAGTACCATATAGCTCTGCAATTTTCTTATGATTCTAGGCTGACTGGTCTTTGAATGAAAACCTGTGTCCAGACTGGGTCACATGGCAGCTAGACTTTTTAAGGGTTGCACTTGTTATAAGCTTACAGGTGAATGTGCAGAGTGGTTCTATTTTGGACAAGATCTCGTGCATCATGGCAGGGAGAAGGCACAAAGATTCTTTTAATTAGGAAATAGTTGTCACTACTCAGAATTAGGATTCAAGACATTGCTGTCACCATAACAGCCTAACATGGACATTTTCATTTTCTCAGAGTCATTGAGGGACCAGAACTGTCCCTCAATGAGGGAGTTGGTGTTGTTCTATCTGGGCATTTTTTGTATTATAGCAATCAGTTTAAAAGTTAGAAATACACTTTATGCTGTAAGGGAAAATTTTTTAAAGCAGAACTTGATCATCTAATTAAGCAAAGTGACCTTAAAGTCATTATTAATGACATCGTGGGCTAAACAAATGCTGTAGATGAGATTAGATTAAAAGTGGATTATAAGGAGGCCGAATTAGCTTCTTTATTAACAACTAGAACTTAGAGTCTACCAATTCCTTAGTAATTTCACTGGGGAAAGCAGGGGGAAGCTTTGGTGAAGACATTTGGGGATGTTTTCCGTTGCTTATGCCACTAGAATTTCTTTTGCTTATGGTGTTTTCAGAGCTTCATGGAATTTCCATTCTCTGGGCTTTCAGGAAGTTACTGACATGATATCAGCAGAGGATACATTTCTCAAAAGACTTAAGTAAATCTTTACAGGTGACCCTTGAACAACTCAGGCTGGAACTGCGCAGGTCCACTTCACTTATACGTGGATAGTTTTCAGTGGTAAATACTACAGTGCAATATGATCTGCTGCTGTCATTTGACTCTGTGTATGCGGAGGAACCACAGACAAGGAGGGTCAGCTAAAAGGGCGTTAAGTTATATGTGGATTAACCCCCCTGTTATTCAAGGAACAACTATGTATAACTTTGGAACTTCCAGTACCAAGTCCTGAGCTTACCTTGACAGTGCTTTGGAATTTTTTGCTGCCCCCCAGAGTGGGAGGTACATTCAGCCCCTTGGAATCTGTTCTAAAATCAGTGTGAGTCCTTCTGGCCTTGCTGTGGCTTCCCAGTATCTACTGTCTTTTCCTGACATTCCCTTCCTCCATTGATGAATCCTTTAATGTCAACCATCCAGCAAAATGAGCATCAGTTACCTTTTATATCTTATATGCTTCATCGTACTGTGTAGGGTCTATGCCTCGCCTCAGAATATCAGATCTCATAACGTATTTGTCGTCTTCACTGGATGTTAGTAGTTAAAAAGCACTGAGGGGAAATTCATGTTAAATTTGCAAGACCAATAAAAAGGAAGATCATCTCAAAATGATTCGAAGTTCTTCCCTTTCCATCTCAGGTCTTTGTTTTTTTTTGCTTACTGCTCCACATTTATGAAACGAGGGTTTGGCAGGCACTGTGGTTCCCAGGGAAGTTTCCTCATTCAGCTCAAATGAGTCTAGTGCATGTGTGTAAAGGAGTCTAAATTGAATACCTTACCACTTCAAGCAAAGGAACAAACTTAAAAGAATAATATTTGCAATCTACTAAACATGCCCAGCAAAGTGGATTAATAGAGGAGACCAATCGATAGGACGTTACAGGTTTGTTATTTGGCAACATGTCGTTCCATGTGCAATAACCATCGTCTCTGGTTTATGCAAATTGCTAATGACAACACATCCACAATGAACAAGACTTCCTTCTGACTTTGATTATGATTTTTAAATTCAACAAGAAAAGATTAGAGATACTGCTCTGTTACCATTCACTTTTTAGCTCATTTTAAGAGCAAGCCTTTGCCTGTTAGTTCAGGCTAGGTTACAGACCTAAAAAAAAAAAATTCCAGCAATTACATCTCCAGATATGCCTTTTTATATTTTCTCTGGAGACCTATTAGTTTTGTTTGAGTTCCTCAATATATATTTTATATATCAGCTTTCCTTTAATAATTTTCATCTCCTTAGCTTTCTGTGCTGGGTTCTGAGTGATTTAATTAATTGTATCTTGTAACTGACTAATTATATCTTTATGTCCAGTCTCTTGTTTATCCCATCTGCTGAGGTTTTAAAAAGATAGGTTCTAAGGCATCGATTCATGAATTTATTATCACAAGCATTGGTTTTATAACCTGTTGTTTTTGTTTTATAGATACAGTTTTCCTCTTAAATGTTTTAGAAACCTACAAAGTCATTTCAAGTTGCTTTATTATTTTTGGTTTCTTGGCTGCCAGTTTTTTTTATTACCTGCTCTCTTACCCAGTACTAGATTATTTTGGTGTGCTCTGTAACTTTTATTTGAGAGTTATCTTGAGTGGGTGTTTTATTTTTAGTTATCCTTATGCTCGCCCCTCCCTTTAAGATTTCAGTGATGTCTCAGCCTGGCCCTCAGTGATAGTAAGTAGGTGTAAAAGTCAGGATTTTATATGTACTAAGTCTTCCAGCTTCCTTGAATACTAAGTACAGTCACTAATAACTCTTCAAGATTTATTATAAGTTTTCCTATTTCATGTAACAATATTCAAGTGAGTCACTGCTGGTTGCATTATTTCTTGGATTGGATTCCTACTTTGTGAGATGATTGTGAGGGTTCTCCCTGCAATTTCTACTACGTAGTTACACAAAAGAGCAACAGTGTATTAAGTGGGTGTGGCTCCAGGGGTGTATGATACCATATGTACTCTCCTTTCTTGTGCATCTGTCACCAGCCTGCTCAAGTGTTATGGCAAATCATCAGTAGCAGCATGGCTCCATTTTAAAACGTGAATTAGGTGAAAGAAATTGATTCCATGCCATTTTAAGCTTTGTAAGATAACTCCATCAATCCAGCTCAATGACCTAAAGTGACTTAGAGAGTTACATATGCAATACATATGAGATAGAGTGAGACCCTTTATATTGAGGGGGTTCAGGGAGCCTTATGAGGGTGCATTAAATTGCGATATGTGACCTTTATTGTTAGAACCTCCAGACTCTTTCCCACCTCTACCTCTATCCCCTCGTGAAGGGAGCACCCTTTTCTCCCCTCAATACACCCCTGAGCCTCAGGGTCTGATTCATGCCTTGCATTCTGCCTTCTTTATAAGGTGGGCGTTATTCAAAACAAGTGCTGGGGGACGTGGAGCCCCCTGTCGGCAAAGGTCTGAATCTCTGAACTTGATGTTCTGAGAACATAAACTCTCTCATATCTCTGTGTCTTTGCACATTGCCTTTCCTAAGACTTCACTGTCATCCTCCATGTACCCAAACCAGTCCAGCAGGTACGTGCCTACTCATCTTCTCCGTGTACCCTCAAGCGCTACCTTCTCCATGAAGATTTCCCTGGTTCCACCAGGCAAACATAGGGACTATTCCCCTTATGGGCACCTGGTACACACTTCTCTCATTGTAATTGCCACTTCAAGTGTGTCTTTGCTGTCTGGTTGGGCACTGTGTAAGGACAGGGACCGTGTTTCTTCATCTTTATGTCCCCAGGGCATACTACAGACATTTAAGTACTTGTTGAATAAATGACTGAACCATGGTATCTGGAGAAACAGCCAATGTGCCACCATCAGGGCCAGAGACTAACTTTGGGACAAGAGTTGGGAAGGGAATCCCTAGCTCAATAGCTCCCCTTTGTTCAGTCACTGGCACCCAGCATCTCTGAATCGGGGCATAACAGAGCATGGCACAGTGAGCACAAGAGAGAGTTGCATACAGGTCACTGGTAAAAATAAAAAAAAAAAAAAACCCAGCTGAAATTGTGTTTGATTTCACTGAAACCCAACTCCAGAAAGAAGTAGCTATTTCAACTCATTTGGTCAAATAGCCTCAGTGAGTCATACTTCTTAAATGCTTACCAGATATCTAAACATTCTAGTTCGTTAGCAGGCAACACCTAATGATTAATAAAAGAGCTTTTTTCCGCTAAGTTGTGGGAGCCTTTGGGGTTAAAAAGCTCCAGCTCTTTCGAGCTCCCCTCCTCCCTTCCCCCGCCAGTGCTGACAGTTAACTTGGTTGGGTTACATTCCAAAACACGGTGACAGCTGGGCACTCTTTAGCACAGGAGTTTCTACTGGTCTCTGTCCAAGGAGGATTATGAGTAAGCAATCTCTGGAATTGGTAGAGGGCTGATGAGTGCCCCGAGGCCCCATATTCATAGTAATCCTCCGGGGATGGGGGCCAGGGCTGTGCTGTCCGGCCGCGGTGTTGGGCGGACGTCCCATAGCCTAGGCTGGAAAGGACTCTGGAAGCACAGATGTGGTGACAGTCATCTTGGGCTCCCAGTGCCCCCCTGCACAGATACTCTGTCAGTTCGGCACTGCTGGGGAGGGAGAGTTGAGGTGGTCATACCTGTGGCTCATTGTGACTTTTGCTGGAGGAAACAAAGGAATATTGGCTTTCCTCCACAGTGGTAGATTCTTAGAGGCACTCTCACAATGTGGATAGTAATTGTGTCTCCGTCTTCTCTCACTTACATCCTCATTTTGTTTTACTTATAATTTAGATATGATATTTATCAAAAATACTATTTCTGAGTTTAAAAAAGAATTCTGAAATTTTCTCTTTATGGTATACATTTTAAAAAACGTGCCTGGTACATTAGAACGAATATGTTACAGCCTGAAGGGGCCCTAGAGATCACGGAGTTTTTCACCTTCTTTGTGGATAGAGAAACAGGGCTAAAAAGTCGGGTGCCAAGATTTCTGGAATATCACCTGACTGCAATATCATTCTTAAAGTGGGGTGTGAACTCAGATCTTTTTTCATGGACCCCAGGCCTCTCTTTAGTGCACAGGGAAACTTGACATATCTGTGTTCATAGAAAGTCTTAGGTCATAACCTCAGTGAAGCAGGACTCTGGAAAAAATATTTAATTAAATTAGTTTGCACTATACACAAATGGAAATCAGTCTGGACCTAGGTTCTGAGTGTTCTAGAGTGCAACTTACTTTTAGTTTCTATTGATGGTCTTTGCAACAACAAATATATCTGTAAAATAGCCAGTCAACCTCAAGAAAAATATTACGTGTGGAGATAAATGTTTTTTCTTCTACAGTAGAAACAAGGAAAATTGAGATGATGACTGTAAGTCTCAGAATATTCCATATAGGAATATAGAATGATCTTGTGGCTGATAATTATGCTGTCTTGTTTTCCATTAAGAGTTCTAAATTCTAAAAATGAAATAAAGTCATCAGTCTGGAATCTTTTCACAATATTTATCAAATTCCTCTTTTTTTTTCTAATTCAGAAAAATAGATGGACAGAAGTCCCAAAAGGCAAGTATCACTGGGGTTCACTCCCTCTGTACTTTGCACAGGGCTACACGTGAACTGTTCAGTTAATGTTTGGATGTTTCCCAGTCTTCCATCTTGCTTGAGTAAAGGGAGGAAGGGGCTGCAACTGGACTGGCCAGGTCTTCAGCAGTCAGAATCCTCATTCAAAGAGAATAAGAGTTTGCCTTTGAAACCTAACCGCAGGCTAAACACAATATGTTGTAGCTGTGTCTAAGAGATCGACATGGATGCCAATGCCCTGGAAAGCTGTCAATCTGAAATTCTCTTTGAAAGTCAGGTGACTTGCTTTACACTTTACACAGGCATGAACCACGGGGAGTCGGACACCCAGAGCTTTAAGGAGAAAGGCTTATGCTCTTTATAATTCTACATGTCTTTTTCACCTCTCTTTGCAATTCTGCATTGGTCAGCTGAGATGTGGGAGCTGTAAGAATCTAGGGCCATGCTGCAATGCTGTATATTCTGAAAATTCTCTGGGGGAAATTCATATTCTTGATTATGTCTTTGCTAAAGACACTGGCCGAGATAAAGTGATCCCAGAAACACATGGACTGCACTGAAAAATGTACACTTGCTCTTACATACCTGTGATTATATACACATCCAGGAACTGAATCTATGTAACTTAACATTACTGGTATTGAAATCAGTCATTATAATAAGAACCTCCTTTTTCATTAAAATCAAGGATGCCTATCATTGAACTCAGGGAAAACAACATTTATTATAAAAGTGAATGCCACATCCAAAGTTGATACCAAGTTCCTTCCCCCCAACTCCTCCCCCCATCCCCCCCGCCAAGATCCTTTAAAGAAGAATGGAGGGAATACATTTCATAAGCACTGGGATTGCCCTTTCTAAAGCATGTATTTTTAAAAATTATTTTTGGGACAATAAAACAGGAAAAGGTGACATTGGAAATGAATTAGTGAAAAGACCACAGGCCTCGCAGGTAAATGGACTTAGGTTAATGTGCTGTAGGTAATAAACTGGGTGACTTGGCACATGAGTTAGCTAACCTCTCTGAATCTCAGTCTTATCTGTAAGTGGGACTAATAAAATTTTTATCACAGTGTTTTTTTTTTTATAAATTTATTTATTTTTGGCTGCATTGGGTCTTCGTTGCTGCGTGCAGGCTTTCTCTAGTTGTGGTGAGTGGGGGCTACTCTTCGTTGCAGTGTGCGGACTTCTCATTGTGGTGGCTTCTCTTGTTGTGGAGCACAGGCTCTAGGCACACGGGCTTCAGTAGTTGTGGCTTGCGGGCTCAGTAGTTGTGGCTCACGGGCTTTAGAGCCAGGCTCAGTAGTTGTGGCACACGGGCTTAGTTGCTCTGTGGCATGTGGGATCTTCCCGGACCAGGGCTCGAACCCGAGTCCCCTGCATTGGCAGGTGGATTCTTAACTACTGTGCCACCAGGGAAGTCCCCACAGTGTTGCTCTAAACATTCACTCAGATGCTCCATGTAAAGTGCCTGGCTCATAGTAGTAATTTAATAAGTGCTCATTTCTGTCCTGTTAGCAACTTGGCTATTGCTTTTGAATTATATGCTGGACTTGCCCTGAAAGTGTTTTTTAAGTTTATCGGCTTTTGTTGGCTCAGTCAGAATGTCCAAGGGAATGACTTTGGCTGGGTCAAAGATCCGTTCCCAAGATGATGGAGGAACCAGCACCTTGTCAGCCTGTCCACAAAGTGTAGAAAGATGGGTGTTGCCCTAGGTTCCGATGCTCAAATGTACAAACACCAGTGCAGTGGTTTCCAACACCTGCCTGATGTTGTATTATTTCTCATGTTCAGTATCATCATTTTGCAACAGCTGGAGATGAGCTAACTTTTGAGAGTCTGTGGAAGTTCAACAAACTGGCACTCTGTTAACATTGGACAGAGATGAGGTTAGGTATGGGAGTCAAATGAAGAAACAGCTCCAGGGAGGACGTTCACAGTAGGGGCTCAGCTCACAGAGCACAGAGCTTGTGTAATGATGCCGTGGAGCTCTGTTTTAGTGCAGACTCAGGCACCAGATGTGCACAGCTGTGCGAGGGAAGCTAACCCTGCCAGAGCAAGAAAAGCCACACGCCGGTTGTTTTACTTCTGAGCGAGAGGGAAGGGGAAATAAATCTCTCTCAGTAGAGAAAAACAACATTGTTAACCTTTATTATTTATCAACTTATCTTTTTCTGAATCAAGTCTAATTGGGCCATTTGTCTTTAACATGCCTTTCCTGATTTAAAAGTACAAAAACAATTTTGCAAAAGATTTTTCAATTCAAGTGGCCTGTTTAAAACAGGCTCCATTTATTCAGTAATATGTGCTTTTAAAAAGGCTATGCTTTTCTTGAGGATTTCTTAATGTCGTGTCATGAAAAGCAGTGAGCGGCTGATCCTGGCCACAGAAGTATTGCCTTTATAACCATGTATTTTTTTCTCTTGTGAAGAAAGTTATTTTATGTAAACCACCACCAACAAATACCGTTGCTAATGGTCGTGTATACAGTGGGACTCTGGGGTAGTTCGTCCATTGAAACTGATCTGCTGTGACTTATTCCTTGCTGTAGGTAATGTCATGGTCTCTAACAAAAAAGCATTTAAAACTTTGTCATGTGTTATTGAGGAGTATTTATACTTGCGGGTTGTTCTTAAGAAAACCAGTGCTCTTGTCACTGAGTTACAAGTGAAACGCACTCTGCCAGGATTTAAATAGAAGAAAGGGAATGCACAGAAACCTTGTTTTTCACGTTTCCATCTATCCAGTGTTAAGTTACCTGGGAAAATTGGCTAGAGCTAAAATATTGCTTAATTTCAATTTCTTTAAAACTGAGCTTTCCAGTGTGTCTCTACACATACAGAATGGTGTTAAAAATGCAAAACACGTAAGAAGACTGTATATTATGTTTTGTGAAAATGTCTTAGTTTTCATAATTCATTATAGTGACAATTCAAGATGGAGATATGCTAGTACATTATGATCATACTAAAAGAAAGATTAGGGCTTCCCTGGTGGCGCAGTGGTTGAGAGTCCACCTGCCGACGCAGGGGACACGGATTCGTGCCCCGGTCCGGGAAGATCCCACATGCCGCGGAGCGGCTGGGCCCGTGAGCCGTGGCCGCTGAGCCTGCAGGTCCGGAGCCTGTGCTTCGCAGCGGGAGAGGCCACAGCAGTGAGAGGCCCACGTACCGCCAAAAAAAAAAAAGAAAGATTAGACTAGTAAGGGAATAAAATTAGCAGCAAAATCGCCTTTTCCTCCCTGCTCTCTTATTTGAGGTGGAAGACTGGAAAAGGTACTTGATTTACTCTACACGGGAAAAATACCTTTTCAGTTGCAAACTGACCTTTAAGTCTCAGCAATGTAAACACATCACATGATCCACAAGGGCCTGAGTTCCTTTCTGTGTAAATACTGCGCATGAGCGTTAACGCCCACGAGGTGGCGTGATAAAGGCAGACAAATTGCCCTGGAATGCAGATATCATCTCCCTGGGCCCTTGATTCCAAGGCTCAGAGACAACGTTGGCATGTGGGGCTTTTGCAATAGTGAAGGACCACTGCCACCTGTGGACAGCAGTAAGCTTCAGCGCCGACATGGAGAAGTGGAGAAGTACCAGCGATGAATGATGAGTGCAAGAACTGGGCCACCTTCTGACTCTGACGGTCTAAAAATTTCCCAGCAGCCAGCGTTGCCATGGGTACATTTGTGGCCTGGGTGGGACTTTTTTTCCCACAAATCAATGACTGTCCTTATAACCACACAAAGGATATGATTATCTTGTATTAATATAAAGCACAGAGCAGGCATCTTAAACTCAAAGGCCTTTAAGGGGCAGGTAGATAATGTAGTTGTAAATAGATAAGAGCCATAGGGGCAGGGAATTGGAGACCACATGCCCCAACAAGAGACATTCAATTTTATTAAATTTTTTGGGGGGAAGACTCCGTGAAGCAGCACACATTTACAGCTCAGATTCAGCCTGCAGCCATCTAGCACTGGAGGTCAGTGGGTGGATTTACAAAATCCCAGGTGACATTTGTGTACCCGGGAACAGAAGTCTAAGAATACCTTATTCTCTATAAAATATTTATTGAATGTTTCTTTTATTTCAGGCATCACTCCATATTGATAGACAAGTTAGGAAAATAGATATTAAACAAGTAATTACACAAATGGAATTACAGTTACGGTAAATGCAATGAATGAAAGTAGTATTCCCTTACTAGTCTAATCTTTCTTTTAGTATGATCATAATGTACGTGCATGAATATATACCATGTTTCATAAAACTTGCTTATGTCACATCACTATTTTATATTCTACTAAGAAAGATAAAACCCTGCCAGTTAAACTACAGTGTTATACTTCCTTAATTATAAGAAATTAATACCCTATGCTTTTGATACATTTTATTTCATACTTATTTAAAGAGCTCATTTTGGATTAACTGCAACATAGATTTTTTTTATCACATCACTCTTGTACATACTATAAATTAAATAAGATATTACATTGAGAGTTGTACTCTTTTGGGTCACTTTCTGACTCAGCGTCATCAATGTCCATACTTTTCTATACAGTGTCATTCTCTGGTCATCAAGAGAGCTGGGGAGCAACATTTCTTAAAGACTGCCTCACTATTGTCTAGAATTTTCTTCCCAGCAACTGACACTAGTTCTCAGAGTTTTGATGCTGGTGCTTTCTTCATCTTACCAAAAGGTGTCAACAGAAGCTTTTCAGACATTGAGGAGGACTTCTACTCTTTCCTCATATGGTCTTTAAATGTTCTGTAGACTGAAACGGCAAGGGGCTTCAGTGTGCTGTCTTGCTGGCAGGGCTGACACCCACATTCACTCATGTGCTGGCGTGACAGCCGTGTCAGGTTGCCCATCTGACCTGCCCTGAGTATGGAAGACCCCACTGTTAGAAAGTCACATCTAATTCCAGAGATGTGAAAATATACAAATAATACAGGATCAGCGAAATGCAGTCAGTTAATGATTTGACCTGATCTTTAGGACCAGAGGCTTTCTCTTGGAGAGGGTGACATTTAGTGTTAGACCTGAAAACTAAGAAGTTATCCAGAAGCTGAGATGGAAAAGTGTCATCCCAGTAGAGGCAGGGCAGGGTTTTGGAGCAGACTAGCTGGACAGCTCATCAGGCCACCAAACTACAGGAGTGCTACAGCATTTCCAGACTCGCTATGAAAGGCAGTCCCTGCTAACTCAGGTTTCTACTTGCGGCTTCTTCTCTTCCTGAAGAGATGCAAGGAGATCTCACTTTCACTGAAGCTGAGGGGATTGTTGAGTGCAAAACAGAACAAAATAAAATCAAGCCATCACTGGTTTGTTTCTCGGTACTACAGGTATGTCTGAAACTGGCAGTTGTCATCTGAAATTCCAAAATCACATCATGCATGGCGTAGAACAAGCGATAGTCTTCGTGATCTCCATGGGAAGCCCTTTTAATATCCTGTTCTGCCCCCTAGGAAATTGTTTAATAATTGACGAAAGAAAACCAAAGAGAGACAGAAAACTAGAGAACAAGTGAAACTATAGGGAGAGGAAGGCTGGAGGCTAGTCCAAAGCCATGCCTTGTAAATTCTCTGTGAAGGATTTTGTTCTTCATCCCCAGGGAACGTGGGAGTTATTAAAGAGTTTTGAGCAGTGAAATAACATGATTGTATTTGCATCTTTACTCTGGCTGCTATAAAGCAAATGGATTGTGGGGAATGAGTTATCTTCTCTCTGGGCAAGGTAGAGTTCTTCGTGCATGCAGCAATCTGGATTTCAAACATCAGTGAACCAGCTTTCAGGCATTTTCTCAAAAGGGATATGTAAATTATTAATCATTCACAGAATCATTTGGAAGTATTGCAGAGCTGAAATGAACAGTTAACTACAATGGCAATAATAAATCTATAAGCAGTCTGTTATTGGAGTCTTCAGTGGTTTTATTTCTTTACTCTTTTTGTTTTGGATAAATGAATTCAATAAGAAGTGAAAAAAATCAGGGTTGGGGGCCAAAAGAAAATTTCCTGTGAAACAGGGTGAGAAGAGATTCAGCTCAGCATACCATGTGAATAAACCCCTGGATAACACACAGTAACTTGAGTCTTACTACATAAAAAGATGTTATGACACTGAGACATGAAACCATTAATGGTAGTTTTGGTTTAGTTGGTGGTAACTACTTTTGTTGGAAAATGATGATTTTGATTTTAGGAACACTGAATGATGAGAGCTGGTGGCAAAAGTGGGCTTTGGTTCATTAGTTATTCCCCCTAAGAACTCCTGTACATAGCATTTGAGCTAGGTACTGTTGTTCTTCATCTCTTTTAATTCTTTCAAACACTTTTTGGGGTAAGAACGTGATTCTCACTTTATGAGCTTTACCTCAGGATTCCAATGAAATAATTTTAATAATAATGATGAAAGCTAATACTAACACAGTCTCCTTAGTATAAACCAGGAACTTGTTTAATCTTCGTAACAGCCACAGGAGAAGACACTATTATGACCCAATTTTTACAGATCGGGAAACTAAAGTACAGAGAAGTTAAGTAACTTGCCCAAGGCCACACAGCCTGTAGGGAGTGTGGCGCTGGAATTTGGTCTTAGGGAATCCAGCTTTGGAGACTATGTGCTTAACCACTATGCGCATCACCTGTTTAAAAGTAATGTTTTTGAAAAGTCAGTTCATGATACATACATATATGTACACACAATATTTTTCTTTTAAACATTTTCATAAACTCCTTTCAATGGATCACCCCAAAAGAAAAATATGGGAGATTTTGGAAACTGAATCCAACTTTACGGCACAAGATGAGTAAAGTTTAAAAGCAAGCAGATGTTTGCAAAGCATATAAAACTCAAAATTGCTCTACACTAGACGTTATTTGGAACACAGACATAATTCTTTTCAAATATGATTTTTATCTAAATGGTGTCCCTTAAAACTTCATTTTAACACCCAAACGATTCCCAGCTGTTCGGGTAGATTGGCCCCTGCTGGGTCTGTTTCCCAACACTTCCCATATTCCACCATAAATATTCATGGTGCAGCACTGCTGCTCCCCAAAGGGGGGCCAGGCTTCATTTTTATGAACCTCTCTCAACTGGGATTAGCATCTTTCACCTATTACCCAACTCCTGAATTATGGTTTTGTTCTGCTGTGCTCTCCATTTTCTTTATTTTTTCTGATATTTGAGAAGTCTGAAGAGACAGTGGAGTGTGGAAGAAACTTCTAATACCAGGAAGTTGGCCCAAGTAGTATACAAAATCAATTTTTCAAATACAATATCTTATTCTAACTTTACACCCAGACCTCTGTGAAACCAGTGTTTTCTTCCTTTGCCAGATTTCCTAGGCAACAGCAATGACTTTGTAATAGGTTTGTAAACTTAATTTGAGGGCTAGGGGTGGGGATCCTGGAGCCGCTACGTGGAGGGGATGCTATTTTCACAGATAACACATGTGTGGGTTACCAAAATGATGATTCTTTTCCCCTATGTGATTTATGTTTGAATGTGTTTAGATCCCAGAAAATACTAGAATTAAATCTACCTTTTTGGGGATTGAAAGGTGGCAGGAGAGGTGTGAATTTTCCCACCTCTGCAGCTCTCTTTCTCTCCCTCTCCCTCTCCCATTTTTAGAGTTTCTTAAATCAGGCCTACTCTTTGCATTTGTCATATTTCTAGCCCACCCTTTTGCATCCAAAGATTCTCTTGACCTCATCCAGACCCAAATCAGGAAACTATGACAACTTGCCTTGTCAGTGGGCGGAACGCTTGCTCTTTGACATTAAACTTGAGTTCCTATATCTGCTTAGCACTAACCAGTCAGATATAATTGGACACAGTATATAACTTCTTGAAACATCTATTTTTCCATTTGTAAAATAGGGGAAATATCAGTCACAAAGGCTTCTTATGAGCCATGAATAAGTTTGTAAACTGAGGGCTCCACACAGGCCTAAATAAGGAATTTTAGCTTCCTCCCCTCTTCCTTTATGTGACACCAGCTACTCTCATGTCAGAGGAAGAAATGCATAGGGGAAGATTGATGGTGGCCCTTAGTGCACTGGGCACAGTGGCACTTCCCACATTTTGTGGGTTTGCCATATCACACAGTGGCAAGAGGTCAGCCTCTGAATGTTTTGGAAATGTCATCCAATTCTGCAAAGGTTTCTGCCATAGTATGAATGGGTTGTGAGGAGAGGCAGACTAAGTTAAGTGCCCTGTGTGGGTTGATTAACTACATAGTTAAGTAGGCAGTACCTTTAGCTGATCTTTCTGTAAATGGTACCCTTCTTGTTTGAAACCCATTGGAGCCAACCACTTACCACAAACAATCCTTTTCAACCCTGCCGAGACACTACTGCACATGAGGAGATGCTGGAAGAACAGTTACTCAAGGAGGATGGATTATTGAGTTCCTGGAAATGGACTCCAGAAAGAGACATCTATTAACACACTGACTGACTGTCCACGTCAGAAGAACTGGCTAGAACGGAGTCAGTGAACCAAAAATCTGGAGGCTGTACCTTGGAGTCATTTAAGACATGAGATCTGCAGTCAGACTGATGGGGGTTGAATCCTGCCTGTGTTGTGCCCAAACACTGTGACACTGAGCAAATCCCTTAACCTTTCTAAGCTGGGTTTCTAATCACAATAGGACCTGCCTCTTATGGTTGTGATAGGGATTAATGAGATATTCCAGGTAAAACATTCAGTACACAAAACACAGTGTTGGCACAATGCACTCAATTTATATTACCTTAGAAATTATTTTGGAAAGAACTAGTTGAGAGCAAACATTAGGCCCCATCTCATATTCTTAGGCCTGGATACTTAATTGACCATGCTGGCAGGGCATTGGGCAGATGGCAGCAAAGGCATTGAGTGTCCACTGAACATAGAGTACATTTTTAACAAAACTGAAGGCTGCTTTATATTCGTGCTCATATTTTTAGGGGTGATACTTAGTGGGTTGCCCTGTGTAGGGAGATGAATTATGTGTGCATTTAGAAGGTGCAACAGTGCTTTCCAAGGTGTGCACATGGAAAGGTCATTTTTTGATGTGAAATAGCAATTACTCTATGCGGAGCCTGGTGCCACTTAGAATTTCATTTCTGAAATATAACTGTCTCCCACCAGGCAGAGATGTCTGCTGTTTCAATCTCAAGCATCTTCAGATTTACCCTATTATTTTAAGCCATGCTTCAGTGTGTATTTGGAGCATTTCTTCAGCTTTTCTTGCTTCCAGTTACAACACTTCGTTCCCTCTTGGGCTGTCTTGTGGTCTCCTCTGCCACTGAGGAATCCAACCTGGAGAAGGTGGGGTAGTGAGCATTGTGTAGATGCATTCCATTACCATCTGACTGATGAACATTTTGCATCAATTAAAATTAGCTTAGCTGAGTGGCAACGATAATAAATTTGTTCAAGGACTGAGGCATAACATTGTAGTGCTTCTGACAACTTGACAAAGTGGGGTCAGAGACTGATGAGGAGAAATATCACCATCACCTCCTTCCACGTTCTCACCTTATCTGTTTGCCTCAATACGTAGGCATATAAAAGAATGTTATTTGGATAAGAGGCAGAAATGTTGGATGAAGAGACTTGTATGGTGTCTGTCACCTATCTGATCCTGTGCACTGGCTTTGAACCTCTTTTGATAGAAAATGACTGTCAGAAATGCACTGAATTCATGGGGCACTCTGGGTCCATTCTGGGCTATTTTGGCCTCAGGTCAGAAAGTGGAGCACAGCAAGGTGAGAGAGTCCAGTCTCGTCGACTCTGCTCATAATCTAGCACAGTCCTGACTTGTGGAGAATTGGCAGCTCTTGGACTCCAAGAACCATTGCTCAAGACGGCACCATCAACATAGTATTGGGGTGGTTCCTTCAAGGAGCATCACTTGACATTGATAGGTTCAATGTGGATAGGAGAGAAAAATTGGAGGCCAGTAGTGACTGCAGCTTATAAAATGGTTCACTCTGGGGACTCTAGAAAATACTGGTGGAAACTCTGTGGAAGTCTCAGTCCTTCCCTGGTGTGTCTAACTGTTGGGGAACAGGAGCTGCTAAAAGTATTGTAACTTAGGTGTTTGAATTCAATGTGATCTTAATTTTTATAAATAAAACCTTTGGAGGAAGGAATGTATTATTGTAACCACTTTTGGAGGATTCTTTTAGACTAAAAGAGAAAAGCATTCTGGGTTATGTTTACAGAGACAGTAGCCTGCAAGGAATTTCTTAACTGCATCATTCATAAGTAAATTATTACAACAAAGTAGATTAAGTCAAACATTCACAGCTTTCTAGATAATATTATTTATGTGTTTGGTTTTATTTTTAAACGACATTTCAGGTAATGGTGAATCTCTACAATAATCTATAGTGAGACGGTGAGTGACCTGAAATACTATTGTTCCATGCTGCAATGTGTTGGCTATTAAAAGAGCTGTTCGATATAAAGATCTTTCTTGATCTGTTTCCACTTCTCAAAACATGCCCATGGTTTGAGGATAAAATGAGCTTGCATGTAAAGTGTCTAGCACAGTAGATTCTAAGTAATTGGTAGACTGCTACCTGTAAGTTATAAAGGGCTTTACTTACTATATCTGTAAAGGCAGGATTTCAGGTGAGAAATTGTTTTAAGTTTGGAGCCTTACTGTTAGAAGATTTGGGTACCAACGTCTGGGTGTAAAGGAAACTCTGAATGCACAAGTTAGAAATGCGTCCTTTGAATTTGGCGGCCATAGTTTGGAGTACCAGTCTGCCCATAGACTCTTTCTCTGGAAACTGCTCCCACCGATAACCTCTCCATCAGAAGTCTGGGAAGCCATATTATACCATGATCTGTTCCCCTAATCACAGAAGATTGGATAAGAATGGTCATGTGACTTGAGTTGAGCTAATCACACTGCACCCCTAGGGTTCTGAAATCAGGGCACTGAGAGAGATTAAGTGTCTTAGTTTGCTTTCCCCAGGCAAGGATTTGAGTGCAGCAGTTTATTTGAGAGGAGTTTTCAGGACACATCTGTAGGGGAGGGAAAAGAGAGATAGGAAAGGGAAATATGCCAGTAAAATGTAACTGATCAAACATGTGACCACTGGGGACTAGAGCTTAATCCAATTAGAAAATTTAGTGTCAGAGTTATCCCATGCTATGGGGCAAGGGGGCCAAGGCCTTTATCCATCAGTTGGTGTTGCCTGTTAGTTAATGGCTATTTCAAGGAGATGCTAGTTCACAGGCACTGTCTGGGGGCACATCTGGCCCAAATAGC
This sequence comes from Neophocaena asiaeorientalis asiaeorientalis, assembly GCF_003031525.2. Lineage (NCBI taxonomy): Eukaryota > Metazoa > Chordata > Mammalia > Artiodactyla > Phocoenidae > Neophocaena > Neophocaena asiaeorientalis. Next base: position 2,239,384 of record NW_020185324.1, read on the forward strand.
CAGAGATAACACGGGTCGAGTTGTAGGTAGTGGCGGGAAACTAGGCTAGGTTTCAGGAGTCTTAGGTACAGACGTCTTCAGGGCTGAGAGGATATGAGAAGGGCAGTGACAGAGCCTGAGTACCAAGTCAGTTTGCTATCAGTAGATGAGTGATTTCAACAGAGGGGCTGAGGGCAGAGTTTTAGGTTTGTGTAAGCTGATGAATAAGAAGAGAAAGCTGTTTTTCTCTTTCTGACTTACTTCACTCTGTGTGACAGACTCTAGGTCCCTCCACCTCACTACAAATAACTCAACTTCGTTTCTTTTTATGGCTGAATAGTATTCCATTGCATATATATATATATAGCTGATTCACTTTGTTACACAGCAGAAACTAACACAACATTGTAAAGCAATTATATGCCAATAAAGATGATGTTAAAAAAACGAATATAGGGAGAGACCTTCAAGATGGCAGAGGAGTAAGACGTGGAGATCACCTTCCTCCCCACAAATACATCAGAAATACATCTACATGTGGAACAACTCCTACAGAACACCTACTGAATGCTGGCAGAAGACCTCAGACTTCCCAAAGACAAGAAACTCCCCACATACCTGGGTAGGGCAAAAGAAAAAACAGAGACAAAAGAATAGGGACGAGACCTGCACCAGTGGGAGGGAGCCGTGAAGGAGGGAAGGTTTCCACACACTAGGAAGCCCCTTCACTGGCGGAGATGGGAGGGTGGCTGGGGGGAATCTTCGGAGCCATGGAGGAGAGTGCAGCAAAGGGGTGCAGAGGATCGGTGCCAACTGGCACTCACCAGCCCAAGAGGCTTGTCTGCTCACCCGCTGGGTGGGGGCTGGGAGCTGAGGCTTGGGCTTCGGAGGTCGGATCCCAGGGAGAGGACTGGGGTTGGCTGCGTGAGCACAGGCTGAAGGGAGCTAGTGTGCCACAGCTAGCCAGAAGGGAGGCTGGGAGAAAGTCTGGAACTGCCTAAGACGCAAGAGACCATTGTTTTGGGGTGCATGAAGAGAGGAGATTCAGAGCACAGCCTAAACAAACTCCAGAGATGGGCGCAAGCTGCGGCTATCAGCGCGGACACCAGAGACGGGCATGAAACACTGAAGCTGCTGCTGCAGCCACCAAGAAGCCTGTGTGCAAGCACAGGTCACTATCCACACCTCCCCTCCCAGGAAGGAAGTTGTCTTCCTGTCAAACAACTAGCAAGACAGGAACACAACCCACCCATCAGCAGAGAGGCTGCCTAAAATCATAATAAGGTCATACACACCCCAAAACACACCACCCGACGTGGTCCTGCCCACCAGAAAGACAAGATCCAGCCTCATCCATGAGGACACAGGCACCAGTCCCCTCCACCAGGAAACCTACACAACCCACTGAACCAAACTTAGCCACTGGGGGCAGACACCAAAAACAACGGGAACTATGAACCTGCAGCCTGTGAAAAGGAGACCCCAAACACAGTAAATTAAGCAAAATGAGAAGACAGAGAAACACAGCAGATGAAGGAGTGAGGTAAAAACCCACCCTACCAAACAAATGAAGAGGAAATAGGCAGTCTATCTGAAAAAGAATTCAGAGTAATGATAGTAAAGATGATCCAAAATCGTGGAAATAGAATGGAGAAAATACAAGAAAAGTTTAACAAGGACCTAGAAGAACTAAAGAGGAAACGAGCAATGATGAACAACACAATAAGTGAAATTAAAAATTCTATAGAAGGAATCAATAGTGGAATAACCGAGGCAGAAGAACAGGTAAGTGACCCAGAAGATAAAATAGTGGAAATAACTACCGCAGAACAGAATAAAGAAAAAAAAATGAAAAGAATTGAGGAAACCCTCAGAGACCTCTGGGACAACATTAAACACACCAACATTCAAATTATAGGGGTCCCAGAAGAAGAAGAGAAAAAGAAAGGGACTGAGAAAATACTTGAAGGGATTATACTTGAAAACTTCCCTAATATGGGAAAGGAAATCATTAAATTCAGGAAATGCAGAGGGTCCCATACAGGATAAATCCAAGGAGAAACACGCCAAGACAGATATTAATCAAACTATCAAAAATTAAATAAAAAGAAAAAATATTAGAAACAGGAAGGGAAAAACAACAAATAACATACAAGGGAATCCCCATAACGTTAACAGCTGATCTTTCAGCTGAAACTCTGCAAGCCAGAAGGGAGTGGCAGGACATATTTAAGTGATGAAAGGGAAAAACCTACAACCAAAATTACTCTACCCAGCAAGGATCTCATTCAGATTCGATGGAGAAATTAGAACCTTTACAGACAAGCAAAAGCTAAGAGAATTCAGCACCACCAAACCACCTTTACAACAAACACTAAAGGAAGTTCTCTAGGCAGGAAGCACAAGAGAAGGAAAAGACCTACAATAACAAACCAAAAACAACTAAGAAAATCGTAATAGGAACATACATTATCAATAATTACCTTAAATGTAAATGGATTAAATGCTCCAACCAAAAGACATAGACTGGCTGAATGGTTACAAAAGAAGACCCATATATATATGCTGTCTACAAGAGACCCACTTCAGACCTAGGGACACATACAGACTGAAAGTGAGGGGATAGAAAAAGATATTCCATGCAAATGCAAATCCAAAGAAAGCTGGAGTAGCAATTCTCATATCAGACAAAAGAGACTTTAAAATAAAGACTATTACAAGAGACAAAGAAGGACACTACATAATGATCAAGGGAACAATCCAAGAAGAAGATATAACAATTGTAAATATTTATGCACCCAACATAGGAGCACCTCAATACATAAGGCAACTGCTAACAGCTATAAAAGGGGAAATCGACAGTAACACATTCATAGTAGGGGACTACAACTATATGCCAATAAAATGGACGATCTCGAAGAAATGGACAAATTCTTAGAAATGCACAACCTTCCAAGACTGCACCAGGAAGCAATAGAAAATATGAACAGACCAATCAAAAACACTGAAGTGGAAACTGTGATTAAAAATCTTCCAACAAGGGCTTCCCTGGTGGTGCAGTGGTTGAGAGTCTGCCTGCCGATGCAGGGGACATGGGTTTGTGATTCTATCAAACATTTAGAGAAGAACTAACCCTTATCCTTCTCAAACTCTTCCAAAATATAGCAGAGGGAGGAACACTCCCAAACTCATTCTATGAAGCCACCATCACCCTGTTACCAAAACCAGACAAAGATGTCAAAAAGAAAGGATACTACAGGCAACATCACTGATAAACATAGATGCAGAAATCCTCAAGAAAATACTAGCAAACAGAACCCAACAGCATATTTAAAGGATCATACACCATGATCAAGTGGGGTTTATCCCAGGAATGCAAGGATTCTTCAGTATATGCAAGTCAATCAATGTGATACGCCATATTATCAAATTGAAGGAGAAAAACCACATGATCATCTCAATAGATGCAGAAAAAGCTTTTGAAAAAATTCGACACCCATTTATGATAAAAACTCTCCAGAAAGTAGACATAGAGGGAACTTAACCTCAACATAATAAAGGCCATATATGACAAACCCACTGCCAACATCATTCTCAGTGGTGAAAAACTGAAACCATTTCCTCTAAGATCAGGAACAAGACAAGGTTGTTCACTCTCATCACTAGTATTCAACATAGTTTTGGAAGTTTTAGCCATAGCAATCAGAGAAGAAAAAGAAATAAAAGGAATCCAAATCGGAAAAGAAGAAGTAAAGCTGTCAGTGTTTGCAGATGACATGATACTATACATAGAGAATCCTAAAGATGCTACCAGAAAACTACTAGAGCTAATCAATGAATTTGGTAAAGTTGCAGGATACAAAATTAATGCACAGAAATCTCTTGCATTCCTATACAGTAACGATGAAAAATCTGAAAGAGAAATTAAGGGAACATTCCTATTTACCATTGCAACAAAAAGAATAAAATGCCTAGGAATAAACCTACCTAAGGAGACAAAAGACCTGTATTTGCAAAACTATAAGACACTATGAAAGAAATTAAAGATGATAGAAACAGGTGGAGAGATATACCATGTTCTTGGAGTGGAAGAATCAACATTGTGAAAATAACTATACTACTGAAAGCAATCTACAGATTCAGTGCATTCCCTATCAAACTACCAATGGAATTTCTCACAGAACTAGAACAAAAAAATTCACAATTTGTAGAGAACATAGAAGACCCCGAATAACCAAAGCAATCTTGAGAAAGAAAAACCAAGCTGGAGGAATCAGGCTCCCAGACTTCAGACTATACTGCAAAGCTACAGTAATCAAGATAGTATGGTATTGGCACAAAAACAGGAACATAGATCAACGGAACAGGATAGAAAGCCCAGAGATAAGCCTCCGTGCATATGGTCACCTTATCTTTGATAAAGGAGGCACGAATATACAATAGTGAAAAGATAGCCTCTTCAGTAAGTGGTGGTGGGAAAACTGGACAGCTACATTTAAAAGAATGAAATTGGAACACTCCCTAACACCATACACAAAAGTAAACCTAAAATGGATTAAAGACCTAAATATAAGGCCAGACACTATCAAACTCGTAGAGGAAACCGTAGGCAGAACACTCTATGACGGAAATCACAGCAAGATCCTTTTTGACCCACCTCCTTGAGAAATGGAAATAAAAACAAAAATAAACAAAGGGGACCTAATGAAACTTCAAAGCTTTTGCACAGCAAAGGAGACCATAAATAAGATGAAAAGACAACCCTCAGAATGGGAGAAAATATTTGAAAATGAAGCAACTGACAAAGGATTAATCTCCATAATTTACAAGCAGCTCATGCAGCTCAGTATCTAAAAATGAAACAACCCAATCCAAAAATGGGCAGAAAACCTAAATAGACAATTCTCCAAAGAAGGTATACACAGTGCCAACAAACAGATGAAAGGATGCTCACCATCACCAATCATTGGAGAAATTCAAATCAAAGCTACAGTGAGGTATCACCTCACACCAGTCAGAATGGTAATCATCAAAAAATCTACAAACAATAGAGGCTGGAGAGGGTGTGGAAAGGACATGGGAGCAACCTAAATGTCCATCTACAGATGAGTGGATAAAGAATATGTGGCACATATATACAATGAAATATTACTCAGCCATAAAAAGAAATGAAATTGAGTTATTTGTAATGAGGTGGTTGGGCCTTGAGTCTGTCATACAAAGTGAAGTAAGTCAGAAAGAGAAAAACAAATACCGTATGCTAACACATATATTTGGAATCTTAAAAAAAAAAAAAGAAGGTTCTGTTGAACCCAGGGGCAGGACAGGAATAAAGATGCAGACATAGAGAATGGACTTGATGACATGGGGACGGAGAAGGGTAAGCTGTGATGAAGTGAGAGAGTGGCATGGACATATATACACTACCAAATGTAAAATAGCTTGTGGGAAGCAGCCACATAGCACAGGGAGATGAACTCGGTGCTTTGTGACCACCTAGAGGGGTGGGATAGGGAGGGTGGGAAGGAGACACAAGAGGGAGGAGATATGGGGATGTATGTATATGTATAACTGATTCACTTTGTTATAAAGCAGAAACTAACACACCATTGTAAAGCAATTATACTGCAATAAAGATGTTTAAAAAGTTACTCATATAGCACATGATCACACACACAGAAAAATAAAAGAAGAGAAAGCTGATCTTCAGACAGAAGGAGAAGAATGTAGTAGCAGGTGTACAGAGACAAAGAATGGGGCGTGTGGTTCCTAAAATATGGGGAAGGTGAACTTTGTTAGTGAAGACACTCAGTTCACCTAAGACTTGACTGTGTTTCATTTTTCTGTTTCCAGATTTTGCGAAAATAACTGACCCCTGTTCTTGCTCCTGCTTCTTTTAATTTTGCTAAACTGAGTGGCACCCGTTTGTAAGATGTAGCAGAATATATTTTCTAGAAATAACCCCAAGTGTATTTTCAGTCTCATGCACTCTTTGGAACTTTACCACTCCCCCATCAAAAGGCAAAGTCTGTTTTCCTTCCGCTTGAGATGATGTGGGGCTTTGTGGCTGTCTTGGTGGATATACTGTGGCAAAGGTGATGCTTCACGACTTTTGATACTAAGGCATAAAAGGTGTATCTTCCACCTGGCTCCCTTTCATAGTGTACTTGTCCTTAGAATCCAGCCACCATGTTGTATGCAAGGCCTGGACATATGGAGAGGTCACTTACAAGTATTCTGGCTGATAGTTCCAACTAAAGTCCTACTCAGCAGCCAGAATCAATCCCCAGAGGGATGAATGACTGAGCTTGGAGATAATTCTTGTCCTCAGATTTCAAGTTGCCCACCCTGACACCATGTGGATCAGAGAGGACCCATTCTCACTGAGTCCCATCCAAATTGCAGATTTGAGGACAAAATAAATCTCCTTGTTTTAAATCACTAAGTTTTAGGGTGACTTGTCACACTGCCTTGGTAAACTGCAACACAAGATAAGGTAACCTATGTGGATTTATTTAAGATCTTTCAAAGAGTTTAGTGTAGTATAAACGGATGGTTAGGCAGTTACTAATTTGTTAACAGCTAAAGCTCCCTTTTCTCCTCCCAGCCCATCGACACTACTGGAGTCCTTTATGGAGAATTTGTCATGACTCTCACTGGTTGATAGCACCAAAGCCAGATCAGCAAACTCTTATCCCCAACCCAGTGTATCTCATTACTACACAGCTCTTGTATTCTGGACCAAGTAGGACTCAGGAAGCCTTGGAGCTTTTATTGTAGCTGCCAATCATTGTGCCTACATTTGTTAGCAGCTGTGCTTTTCATGCCTCATCTCATTTAATTTTTGCTCAAATTCTGGGATATAGATAACATCTGTCATTTATAGATAAGGAACCAGAGATACAAGAAGCCTAAAATGACTTGCCCAAGATCACACAATAAGTGTCAGAATTTGGACTTGAATGTAGTTCCTTCTGATCCCACAGTCTGTATACTTTCTTTAGTGTTACTTTGCCTTAGCCTTGAGGCCTTTGAAGGACTTGGGGTTCATGGTTTGTTTTTATCCCATTTTAGCCATGTTCTGCACTGCACAGATTTTTGAGTTGGTATGGTAACATAACCAACCATTATACCTTTGTTATGAGAAAGTAACTTTTGAGGTTAAAAAATTTTTGTAACATCATAAGTTGGGGTGCTTTGCTTATATATGGGTATGCGTATACACATACCCATATATAATTATGTATATATAATATATATTATATAAAAGTACATTATATAGCTATGTATGTAATATATATTACATACAAAATTATATAAGTTAAACGTTTGTATATATATACATTATGTATATAAATACATGTAACGTATTTATATATATAATATATATATAGAGAGAGAGACTGTGGTGGAAATTACTAATTTATTTGTGCTGTTCTACAGAAAACTAGACAGTGCCTCATTGATGTCTTGTAAGAATGAATGCCATTATTCTAATCTATTCAAGATTTATTGATTGATTGCTTGATTTTAAAATCTTTTTCTTTTGAAATAATATCTAGATTTACAAAAGAGCTACAAAGATAGTACTCAGAAATCTAATATCCCTTTACATGACTCCTCCTAAAGTTGACATCTTACACATGAAATTTACAGTGGTACAATGCCATTATCCAAACTACACACTGTGTTCAGCTTTTACCAGTTTTCCACTAATGTCCTTTTTTCCATTCCAGGATCTAATCCAGGATACCACATTGCATGCAGTCAGAATGCCTTCTTCGTCTTCTCCAGACTGTGACTGTTTCTCAGTCTTTTCCAGTTTTTCGTGACCTTGAGGCTTTTGAAGAGCATTTGACAGGTATTTTGAAGAATGTATTTCAATTGGGTTTGTCTGTTGTTTTCTCATGGTGAAGCTGGGGTTATGGGTTTTCGGGAAGAACACCACAGAGGTGGATACCTCAGTGCCCTTCTCATTGCATCGTATCCAGAGTACATGATATCTATGTGAATTCTCACTGGCCATGTTGGCCTTGATCTCTTGGTTGAGGTGGGATCTGCCATGTTTCTTCACTCTAAAGATGCTTATTTTTACGTTTCCACACTCCTGTTAGAAGTTAGTCACTAAGTCCAGGCTATATTCAAGGGGAAAGGAATCACCTCTTGGAGGGAGGAGTATGACTGGTTGATTTTTTTTATGTGGCCATGGGAAAGAAGATTTTTCCCTCCTGAAGTAGTCATAGGTCTACCTGTATTAGCAGCCTCTGGCTTATAGAAATACTTCTGGGCCCTCAAACCTTGGGTCATCTACATCTTTGAATTCTTCATCATGGGAAATATATCTCATAGAGGAATGCTCACTCTTATTTGCTACATGACTGAGAGCCACGTTGTAAGTATTCTAAACATTCTCTCTTCACCGCATAACAAAGGGCTCCCTTTTGTTTCTCAAATCTCAAAGTATGTGATGTTTGAGGTAAAGCATACATAGCTTCATGTATTGTTTCTTCATGTGTATGGGACTTCTTACCACTGAAGGGAAGGGGTTATGTCATTTTTATCTTTAAATTGTCTCTGGCACCCAGAAAGTAATAGTAATTATTATGAATATTATAAATCATAAAATTTATAAAATATATTTAATTTATATTTACACAAATATGTATTTATATACAAATATATTTTTGAATATAAAATTAGAAGTTATAAATGTTATAAAATAATAATAATAATTCCCATTGATTAAATACTTCCTATGTGTTGTTGAACACCGTGATTGGTACCTTACAATCTTTATTTCTAATTTTTATAAAAATATCTATGAGGGAAGTACTATAATTCTCATTTTACAGTAAAAGGAAGCTGATTTTTAGGGGGAGAAATTATCTTCCCCAAGATCACATGGCAAGTAGCAAGGCTGAGATTTGAATTTAGGGCGCTTTGATTGTCGACTGTGAGCCTGGTAAATGTTTGCAGACTGACTGATTAAAATTGAGTATGGAAAAAACAGGATTTGAAGATTGGACTAGCAAAGAGTATTTCAAAAAATTACACACAGTCACACATGATTGAAGAAGACAGGTATTAGGCTGTGCTTGCTTAAAGAGAAGCTGCCACCTCGACTCAGTCAAAAGAATCATCCTGACATTCAGGTTGACGTGTGCAAACAGCAGCTCCCTCCTGAATGCTGTGAGGCTGGGGTCCCAGCTGCCACTCCTTGATACTGTCTAGGATGAGGTGTATTAGTTCATTGTATACCCTTCATGTGCCCCATAAGAAGTGATTCCCCTGTCTCGTAGGGAAACAAAATAAGTAAGAGAGTTCCTAAAATAGCTACAGAGATCATAGAAGGGGAAAAACAGAGTCACTATAGGATTAAAGTGATTAACACTCCCATATAATAATCAAAAGATAATATTAGAGATGAAGCATAAATTAAACAGGCAAAAACAAACCTCTCTCTGTGTTTACGTATGCGTGTGTGTGTGAGAGAGAGATAATATGAGGAAGTATAAATATGAATCTCAGACCACAAACTCCCATAAGCTTCTATACAGCAATATTGCATCTCTGTATTTTTTAGAAATCAGCTTAATTTTTATGTGTGTCCCTTTACTCCTGTGCTATGGGGTACTTAACTGTGCTTGTTACTTGAATTTTCCCCTATACTGAATCATGTTGGGATGTGCTGGGGGTCTTGATATTGCCCTGGGAAGCTCTTGACATTGGCCTATCTGCCCATATCCCCACAGAAATATCCAGTGTACCATCCATAGTGTCTCTGTGGGTAAGGATATATCTATTGCTTCTGTGCCCTGCGTGTGATAAAGATATCATCACAAGCTCGACTGATTTCAAATCAAGTGGGCAGTTCCATCCAACAAAAAGGGCTAGACACCCCTAACAGTTTTGTCCTACAGAAGTGGAAACGTTGGCTCTGAGAGGAATAGGTGGACAGCTGTGGCTCAAGACCTCATGGCCTGGCTTGTCACCTGTGTGGTCTCAATGGGGCGGAAATTTCAGGGCATGAAACCTGCAAACCATGCAAGATGCACATCCCATTAGGCAAATGTGAGTTACCATTCTGCAACTGACTTGAGGATTCCTCGGGGCTTCTTTTTTTTTTAACCACCTCTTAGATTACTTGGTTTAGTATTTCAACCACCATCCGCTGAGAGACATCACGAACATCCTGCTGTCCCAGGCTGGCATGGTCCCCCCTGCAAGCCATTCAGAATGCTGTTGGAAGAAAAGTGTAATGGGCCGTGCATGTTGACAGCTGCCTCTCAGAGCAGGGCTGGCCCTTGAGGTTCCCGAGTCGCCGCCGTTCCGCACAAACCCAAATACCAGTGCTTTAGCTGAACCCAGGCCTTTCCGTTTAGCCATGGTGAGGTGTGTGTAACCGAGCCTAAAGGACAAACACACAAAACTCTGCACCCACCCTCCCCCTTCCCTCTGTTCCTGTCTTAATTCTGTAATTTCAAAGTGAAAACAGAACTCCTACTCTGCTTTCTTTCTCCTAGAAATTCTAGGTCAAGGATTACCGTCTTTCACCCTTTCTTCCTCAGTGTAAACAGCACCAACCAGTCTTTTCTTGTAAAGCATTGACTTGAGAGACAAACCAGTTCTCATTTCTACTTTCGGGCTGGTCCAGAAAGTGTTTTAAGACTTCAGGTTACACTCAGCAAGCCTGTGCCCGGTGGGTCGAAAGGGTACGCAGGGCTGGCCCTGTTTCTCAGCTCTGAGTTCATTGATTTGCTACAGCTTCTTTTGTTACTGCTGAGATGGAGGCAGGCAAGACTTGGATTAATAAAAGCATGAAATAAAATACACGTGTAAAATGCGGTAAATAACAAGGAAGGGTGTGGGGGGTGAGGAATGGAAGGCCGAAGAAGCTCATTGTGTAAAAATTGAGGTTTCTGTGATCTGTACTGTGGTTTACTTGGGAAATCATGACATCGGCACCTCAAGAAATTCGCTGAGGACAGTTGACGGCTGGATTTCAAATGAAAAGCCATGCATAAGAAATTAATTCCCAGGTGTGCATGACCATTGAATTTAGATCCCGCCTCCCTGGCTAATGTATCCACAGGCAGAGTTTTTATAATGTAATGAATGTACCGTGTGTGCCGCTCGTGGTAGGTGCTCTGCATTCTATGGGGCGTGGGGTAAAATGCTCACTCAGCACAGGCAAAGGCCTTCTTCAGGGATTTTGTCTTTATTGTAAGATATGTCTAAGCCATTTGGAAAATGCCAAAGAACTTGACCATTTTCCATGGGAATTAATAATTATTTTTGATATAATACATTAACTAAAAATGTCAGTATACGTGTTACTATCTTGTCTAAAGGTTATGAGGAAACAACAAAACACTTCCCTGCTTCATAAACACAGATGCTGCATTCTAGTTGCTGTGGTTTGTGATTATCATTGTCATTGTAAAGGTTATGACATACCCGAGCTCCATCAGAAATTGTTTAGACACAGGCCAACTTCCTGACTTTGGTGCCGAGTACACGTATGATGTTGTACAGACCCTTTAACCTAGCTTATCTGTTAAACGAGTAAGCTTGTCTAGATGATTTTTACTTACATGTAAGTTGTAATGTAAGTTGTGATTCTGAGTCACAAAGACTTAGTGAGTAAGCACTGATCTGAAGCAGAATGCACAAAGTAAATTATTTATGTTGTATTGATGAGACCAGCCATGCAGTTATGAGTAGTAAGGGATAATCTTAAAACTTAAGCTGTGACAGGGGAGGACAAAGGATTAGATTTTTCTAGTTCTATAAAAGTCATCTAGAGAATACATACTTTAATTATATGCAACTTAGTTACTTTAAGTGGTATCCTTAGACAATCCAAAGGTGAACTGAAATTCCTTCAGCAAGTACCAGAGCACAAAATCTTGCTGAATACTGTGACAGGCCTTGCCCAAAGCTTCCTTATCAGATGTTCTCAGCAGTTTCATCTACTGTCTTCATATTCCCGACTGGCAAAAAAGGCTAACTCAATCTGTGTTTTTTAAACGATCAGAAGGCATCACAGTTATTCAAGAATCACACTAGATTGTACTCTTTACTTGTTTGCAAATGATCTTTTTCTTTATGATGTATTTTATGCCATGTCTTACACTTCTATTTTCTTATAATAAGAAGTAATGTAAAATTCCAGGGAATTTAAGAGCAATGTCAAGCTCCCATAATTTTTTAGTCTCCCACAACTTTCATTGTTGCATATTTGTTTCCAATCAATCTCAACGTCTTTGTTACACACTTACAATCATTGTGTTTGAGTATAAATCGTTTTAGTCACCATAAGCGTCAGTAGTTTTTCATTTACCTGGATGTTCTTTAAGCTGAAGAGTATTTGATTAGGTTTGTGTATGTGCCCCGACTTTTTCCTTCCTTCTCATTTTTTGATATCCCCGTTTATTTATTTATTTATTTATTTGGGCCATGCCGAGAGGCTTACGGGATCTTAGTTCCCTGATCAGGGATCGAGCGTGGATCCCGGCAGTGAAAGCACCAAGTCCTAACCACTGGACAGCCAGGGAATTCCCTTGACATCCTCCTTTAGAAGGGGTTAATTCTGCACAAATTTAAAAGAAAGGCTGGATGACTCTGTAGCCAAGCAAATGAGTGGGATGAAAACTGACTCCAGAGGCTGGGCATCCAGTGGGGAAGGAAGCATGTATTCCCTGATCACTCTCAGAAGACAGAAAAGGGAGGACTTGCTCCATGTGGGATTAAGGGATTACCTCAGTCTCCTCTGCAGCCACCATCTGCCCTATGCCTAAATTGTTATTTCGGTTTTCTTCCTTGATTAAATAGATTATCCACATGTCTTTCACTTTGAGCTCTGTTCATGAAGTTGGTACCTATGTCTGTATTTACGAAATGGATGGAATGCTGTTTGGCCAGTCCATTATTTGGTGAGAGTAACTGTACTGTTAGTTGAGTTACCCCGCCATGGTTGGCATTCAGACTGCCAAGGTTCTAGGATCGAGGCGTTAGAGATTATCAAACACAGCCTCTAGCCCAAAGTAGAATCCACAATGCAAATATTTCCAGTTGAGTGATTCAGCAGCTTTCGGTCTTCCAGGGGTGGGGTACCCACTGCCTATTTACTGGTCTATTCTAAGGGTACAAACTCAACTACTATGGGAGCTGGTCAGGTAACAGATGAATGAAATAGGCCCAGAACAAGAAAATCAGATGCAGAAGTAGATCCAAACTATTTTTATGGTTACTGAGCTATGGTGTAAGGATGTAACATGATATAAATACGTAAATATTTTAATAAATTTATTTATTTATTTATTTATTTTATTTTTGGCTGGTTGGGTCTTCGTTTCTGTGTGAGGGCTTTCTCTAGTTGCGGCAAGTGGGGGCCACTCTTCATTGCAGTGAGCGGGCCTCTCACTGTCACGGCCTCTCTTGTTGTGGAGCACAGGATCCAGACGCGCAGGCTCAGTAGTTGTGGCTCACGGGCCCAGTTGCTCCGCGGCATGTGGGATCTTCCCAGACCAGGGCTCAAACCCGTGTCCCCTGCACTGGCAGGCAGATTCTCAACCACTGCACCACCAGGGAAGCCGTATGTACATATTTTAAATGCAAAATTGAAAAAAAACAGAAAAGTAGAAACAATGATTCTTTCAACACAGCATCCTTTGTCTGCATATTAAACCCATATGCCTGTTCTCATTTTTCTTGAAATGTGGCATTTTCAATCTGTCTTTTATTTTCCTACATTTGATATAGATGCAGGTTCAGAGAAATAATTCTCTAGAATAAGGGAAAAAATGGGTGAGCATGATGCTAAGTGGCAACTGATATTAAACCCCAAAGTCGGGAAGGCGAGAGGCCTGTGGTGGGGTCTGTGGTGACCCAGAGGGCCAATGTTCCCTCCAAAGTGGGCAGCTACTACCCAGCTCCAGTCAACTGTTGACACTTGTTGACACATAGGAATGTGGGCCCTGTGTTACTAATCTTCCACTTTCTTAAGAACAGCTAGGAATCTGGATGTTTTGTAAAACCCTTTAACTCTTAATGTTTTCTATTTTAAAACACAGTTTGGGCCTAAAAAAACATGTCTAGGGGCTAGATGACATTTGTGAGCTGTCATTTTACCTTCTCTGGCCTATTCCAGGGACTGGCAAACTATAGCCTGCAGGCCAAGTCCAGTCCACCACTTTTTTGTAAATAAAGTTTTATTGGAACACAGCCAGGCTCATTTGTTTATGTATTGTGTGTGGCTGCTTTTTTTGCTACAGGGGCAGAGTTAAATAGTTAATACAGAAATTGTATGGTCTGCAAAGACTAAAAAGCGTACTATCTGAACCTTAACAGAAGAAGTGTGTAAACCCCTGCTCTTTTCCAATTTTATTAAACTAAACTTTTAGAAAGCCCTTCCTATTTTGAATTGAAATTTGCCTTTTTACGAGTTTCATCCATTGATCTTGTGTCTGTCCCTGACAACCCTTGGGCATTCATGAAAGACATTTGGAGCCTCTGGGATTATTTAGTCATAAGACCATCCAGGGAAGGGTTGATCAACTTTCAGGTCCAAAACTGTCACCCAAATTAGACCTGATTTCTTGGATATGTGGTGTATTTTGGAATAATCTAAGATACCACATGTTCATCCAGAAAGTGGATGGAGCTTGTTAGCAAATTGCAGAACCAAAACCAAAAAAACCAAACAATGGAGAAGTAGTTAATAGGAACACTAGAAGAATTGTCGTCATGGTCTACATGAATGTACCCATGAGAGGTTGACTGATGTCATGTCCCAATTAAGCCTAAATTCTGTTATTTCTCTTAGAATAACAGCTAAATTTGTTCCATGCCCCACAAAGTTCTATCCAATCCGGCCTCTTCATCTCGACTCCTTTCTTTCCCCAACATTCGTATTGCTTTGGTCACCTTCCCCCATATTCAATTGCTCAGACATTTTAAGCTCTGTCCTATCTTAGGCTCTTAGCTCTTGCTATTTTTTCTGCCTGACACACTTGTCCCCGTCCCTTCACAAGGTAGATTGTTCCTACCTTTTGGATTTTAGTTTAATGTCATTCCCTTAAAGACATCTTCCCTGACCGCCCTCTTTTATATGGCACACCTCCTGCTAGAGATGACCTCTCAGCACGCCTTTCCATTTATCAAGATTTTTGTACTTATTTGTTATCATTGTGCTTCTTTATCTGTATCCTAGTTTGCTCTTAGAACAAGTGTGGTGAGCCCAGGACCTTTCCTGTCATATGTGTTGTTTGTCCTAGGATCTAGAAAATCGTAGGCACTCAAACATATTTGAGGACTTGCACATCAGCAGTAGTTTAGCATTATATACATTATAGTCCTGAGTATTTTGTTTGACAAATAAACTTGCAAAACCCTACTCTTCTTACTATATGATAATGCTTTGAGTTAAATTATTCCTGCTGAGTAATAACTCAGTGTCTGTATTCCTGTATTTGGTGAGGGCATTTTTTAGATGTTCTCATTAGTGGAAACCAACAATCATGTAACTAACATGTTGATTATTAATTAATCACTAAATTAATAATGTGAATATTTTCTATATGGTGCTTTGCCATGCGCAAAACCTGTATCTCAAAAGCTCCTGCTTTGCAATTCTCCCATGAGAGGCAGATCAGAAGGGACATTCGTGATTTTCCACCTTAGTTTGTAGATGAGGAAACCGAAGCCCAAAGAGATTTCTCAAGATCACACAGGCAGTTAGCTGCAGACCCTGGAGGACCAGTGAGGTTGCTCTTTTCTTTAACTAACTGTGTTTCCTCTTTGTTGATGATTGGCTTATTTAGTAAGTTCTGGTGACTGTAAGAACCTCATGTCTTAATAATAGTACTTTTTTCTTTATAAAGCACCCTACATGCATGTTCTCCTAGATCTACAATAATGCCGTAAGAAAATCTGAACAATTGCTATTACCCTATTTTTTTTAATTTTAATATAAGGAATAATCAAGTGGAATTTTGGACAGCCCTAATGCCATGACCAAAGCCTCACGGGTAGAATGTGGTGTAAACGGAATGTGAATCTAGATGCTCTTTCTTACCCTTTGGTGTGATACCTGCTTGTTCTTGTTCTTCTTCGAATGTGGGTGCTGGAATTTAATGCCGAGCGTAGTGAGTAATAAAAATGCTAATACGTACTAAGGACCCTTATGATGATTTACTGAAATACTAGGTGCTTTCAGATTTATAACAATGGCAAAAGCTTTATATAGTGCTTAATATATGTAGGCATGGTTCTAAGTCCATTACATTTATTAACTCATGTTCTTTTTTCAGAAAGTCTATGAGTTAGATGCTGTCCTATCCCCATTTTACAGTTGGGGAAACTGAGGCACAGAGTGATTAACTATCTTGCCCAAAGCAGCATGGAGAGTGAACAGTAAAGCTGTGTAGCCTGGTTCCAGAATCTATCCCTTTAATAACTGTGCCAGGTGGCTTCCTTTCTGGCCTAAAGAATATAAAACTGAAGTAATGGTCACATTATGAAGGCTGAGCTGAAGCCCTGGAGAACTTGACTCCATAGGAACCAGCAGAATTCTAAGGTCCTGGGGCTACCTGTCTCGTCTCCCCCATTGCTGTGTTGGCCCAGGGAGAGGGAACCTCTGCTACCTTCTGGGGGGAAGTGTTAAGGGAGGGGCTTTGCTCCACAGGCAACCTGCTAATTGGCTCTTCTCTGTGGAGGAGGGATGCATCTGGCTGCTGAAATGATGAAAGTCTGTCCTACACTGGGCCACGATAACCACAGGTAACCAACTGTGTTGGCCAGGGTAAGATGTTCCATATTACAGTCCGAGGCCAGAGTCCTTGTTCTTAATAATCATTATGAATGATTTGCTAGACTGTCCCCACCGCTTATCCACCTCATACCTGGTGCTTGTCATTGCTGGTGGGAGAGGAATTTTGCCAAATATCTTTGCTTCTCATCAGAGCCAGTGGTGAGATAGTGAGGAGAAGGGATTAAATGTAGTGATGCTGGAGGCAGGGAGGCCCCTTTGGAGGCCTTAGTGCTCACAGGTGAGGGGAAGGAGGCCACGGCTCTCTGAAATAAGGCGGTTTTGTGGATATCACCAGGAAACAGAATGCAGAGTAGGAACAGATTTCATTTACTGAGCAAATTATTTGTTGAACTGTACTGCGTGCCAGGCCTTGGGCCTTCAGCTTTGAACAACACAGTCATCATTCTTGCTCATGAAGGGCTTACATTCTGGTGAAAAGAGATAGACAGCAGACAAGTGAATAGATAAATAGGGAGACATGCTCTGAAGGAAAAACAAATTGACGGAGTGACCAGTGAGAGGCTGGAGAGGGGCTACTTCAATTTGGGTGGTCGGGGTGGGCCCTGAAGAGGTGACATTTGAGTGATGAAGAGCGGTCTTCTGAGCTTCTCGAGAAGTGTTCTTGTAGAGGGAGCTGCACCATGACCTGCTTCTCCCTTTTCCTCCCATCTTAGATGTGTGGTCAATTTCCCAAATGCCTCTTTCAGCCTGGAGGGCGTGCTTGCTCTTGTCTCTCCTTGTTTGCCTGATTCCAGCAGTGGAGAAAGCTCTAGCATTAGCAGATGTCAGTGAAGGCTATCATGTGCCCCAGCCCCTCTCCCCTGCAAATTTCTTAGTCCAACCAAAAAAAGAAACAAGATTAGTTTGGCACGATGTGTTTCCGGGGAGCCTACAGCTTCCTGTGCTAAGAGCTCAGAAGCCATCTGTTTAATAACCTCTGCTTGAATTTATGCAAGGGTTGATGTCATATGTCCTGGGATTGAGTCTCTGAAATTCACCAATCTCCCTCTTTTGAAAATCTGGACAACATTTGTAAATTTGCAGCCTTCTGGAACCACGCCTGCTTTCTACAGTTCCTCTAGGATTGCTTACCCTGGTTCTGTGACCACATCTGCGTGTTCCTTTAGTACCCTGGGATCTGATGTGCAGCGCAGGAAACCTCCACTCATTCATTGCAGCCATTTCCCCTGTCTCTTCTCATCCATATTTGGCAATAAACCTCTCCTTTTAATCAGTTCATTGTATGTGGTTTTCTGATTAGAAAAGTAATACGTGTTGTAGTAGATTGTGAAATATATAAAAATGGAAAAAAATCCCTCATATTCTCAATACCTAGTGATGATTACTTTTAACATTTTGGGATATGTCTTTCCAGCCTTCCCTCGACTATTGCCCCATACATGTGTATGTGCGCACACGCGTATATGCATTCACATATGTGCACATGTAAACACATGCGTGTTCATAAGTTTATATTTTAAAATTTGGGAAGTAATGCAAAATCTGCTTTGTAGTATGATTTTTCTCACTTAAAAATATGTCAGTATTAACCCTTTACAGTCGGAAAAGTCTGTGTTTTTATGACAGAAATGATGGGAGCAAAACAGAACTGAAGAGTTCCTTTCCTTTGAGACATATAGCATTATGTCCCTTGTTTCAAGTAGAGGTAATATGCCAATTCTGCACTTTTTCACTTTCTGTGCTGACTATACCTAAGGTAGTTCGTCGGGTGGCCTCTTTTCTGGAGATACAGAGTGCAGAAGGAAGAGCACGTTTTCCTGCCTCTTTTGGGACTTTCAAAACTCCTAGCCGTGGGCCTGTGTCTTTGTCTTGCATTTGGGGTTGTGTAACACTTTAGTCAGTACCTTTGTTCAAGTAACTTTCTCCAGGTAATTCGTATCTTGCCAGTTAGCAGAGGCTTCTCTCATGGGTCTCCTGGCAGTATCCAAGAGAAAAGACCAGCACACCTTCCAAAAACTTACATTAAGACTTGCAATTTATAGAACTGGTGTGTAATACACACAGCCAACAGTGAAAGTGGTGACATCTTATAGGTGCTGGAGATCTGTGGTCAGCTTCAGTCTACAAAACCCTTCAGTCCTTCTACAGCCCTCATTCTGCTCCTGAGCTCATGGGGCAGGAGCTGGAGGGGATTAGGGGCTGTGTAAATTTTCACGTTTAGCCTTCCAGCTTCCTAGCTCTTCTTGCAAGCTCTGACCTCTGAACACTCGAAGTTCAACATTGCATGAATATCACTACGCTCTACGGTGCGTCCCTGTCCTGAATATCTGTCTCCCAAAGCACACTAAAATTTGGAAACATTTAGAGAAAATCCTCCATGCTTCATCTAAGCTAAATTCTCTTTTAAATAGGAGTCCATGGGCTCCTGATTCTGTGCACGACCTTCATTTCGCAGGACCCTTGTCAATACTACGGAATGGAGAACCGAATTCATCCAGTGGGATGGGGGGATCCTCTCTGCATCTCCCTGAGTAACTATTTCAGGTTTTCCACAGGCTCTTCTGATAGGCTGGCCCTCTGAAAACCTCTCTCTGTAGTATGCTCCTCCATGGCGCCCTGTTAGAGTTGGTTATGTATCCTTTTTCCTGTTTCTGTAACACCATGTAGCAATCTGAGCTGAGGTCTTGCGAGTGGTTCTTTTACAGCTCACAACTAGATCCCAAGGTCCAGGAGAGCAGAGCCCTTGTCTGCTGTTCAGGTTGTAGCCTCGAGGTCTAGCAGAACGCCTGGCATAAAGTAGGTGTTCAGGAAATATGTGTTCACTTATTTAATAGATATAACTTCAATTATAAATAGGGCAGTTGTGGAAGGCCTCATTTGAAAAGGTGACAGATGATCAAAGACTGGAAGGAAGTGAGGGATTAGCTTTGCCGCATCTGGGGGATATCCACAGGCAGAGAGCAGGTGGGGCAAAGGCCCAAGGAAGAGTGGGAACTTGTTGGCAAATTCAAGGAATGGTGAGGAGACCCATGGATGTGCATAACTGAGAGGGAAAATATTATAAAATGAAATCCTATTGGTAAAAGTCAAAGGATGAAGTTGCCATCAAGTAAGATGGGAAGACAGCCCATGGAGCAGGGTTGTGGGTGGAAGATCACAAATTTATCCAGGGCATGCTAAGCTCAAGATGGCTGTTAGACACTCAAGTAGAGAGGTTGAGGAGACAGTTGGATATTGAAGTCAGAAGTTCAAAAGAATGGGCTGAGCTAACGTTCGGGAGGTTTCAGTAAATAGATGGTTTAAAGCCCTGAGACACGATCTCAAGTGACCGTGTATCTATAAGGAAGTGGAAGGACCAGGGATGTGGCCCTGGTTCACTGCAGTGGTAGGATATCTGGGAGAAGAGGAAAAACAGAAGAAACTGAGAAGGAGTGATCACTGAGGCTGAAGGAAAATCAGGAGAGTGCAAAGCCTGGAAGCCAAGGGGAGGAAAGACTGAGGATGACATAAGTGCATTCCTTGTTAGATAGATTGTTTTTACTCCTTTTCTTGTGGACAATATTTTTCTCACTTCAGCTACTTTGTGATAATAGTTTTAGTGTCCTTCAACTTCTGATTATTTTTCTTTCTTATAGCCTTTATTATCATCATGGACCATGTGTAAAAAGGGCATTGTTTGCTTCGGCAGCTGATCAGCCTGGGCAGTAACTCCAGGGCCACATTCCATTTGTGCCACACTCTCTCTAGGGAAGTGAAACCATACTGTGAACGTAAAAACCAGTCTGACTGATGTACCTTACACGGGGCATGGAGATAAATATAAATAAACCTGAAAATATTATATCTCATATCATCTTTATTCAAGTCTTTTTGGGTGATATTAATTCATAGGTCAGATTAATTGTTTATTCTCAGGAACTGAGGGACAAAACCATCAAGCAGTAAACATAGGACTTTTATGTTTGTGAATAATATCAATTAAAATGATAGGAAACAGCCCTTTCTATATAATACACTATAATTAACATCACAAGGTTTAATAGAAAATTACTAGAGCAGTAATTCAATTCAAAAGACACATTTGAGCAACTTTTTATATAAACCATTGTGGTAGATGTGAGGGTAATTCACAGAAACATAAGACATGATCCGACTGTGCTACTGGCAGGGACAAGCTGCTATAACAGGGAAGTCCCCAAATACTGTGGCGGAAAGCAAACAGATGCTCATTTCTTTCTCACCAACAATTCTGAGGTGAGTGGTCCAGGATGAGAAGGAAACTGGGCTCACAAAGTCACTCAGGGAACCAGGTTCTTTCCAGAATTTTGTTCTACCTTCAGTAGAATGTCGTTCCCACTCACGTGGTTGAAGCTTGGATGTAGGCACATCCAGGATCCAGCTTATGGCCTGGGGAGAGAGAATGTGTTTAAGCCTGTACCACATATTTTAATCAGATCTAGAAGCTGTAGAATCACCTTAACTCACTATCTGTTGTCAAAAACATAGTCACATAGATTCACTGAGCTGCAAAGGAGACTGGGAAATCTAGCCTCTACAAGTACCCAGCTTCTACTTTCTAACTAGAGGGGAAGTGAAGGCTGGATTTTGGTTGATAGCTATGTATCTCTACTACCATCCCTCAAAGTGCTTTGTATCTTGCAAAGGAGATAAGATGGCATGACTTCTACAAATAACCTTGATACTCAGCAGACTGTGCAGGTCCCATGAAAGCTGCTGTGGAGTGACAGAGGAGAAACAACAAAGCCTTCCTGGCTGGAGAGATAGTGGGGGCTTCAGGGAGAAGATGACATTTAGGCTTGGTAGGGTAGCAGTAGGCAAGAGCACACAAGAGGGTCCCAAAGAACGCTCTTGGGAAGAGGTATGAAGTTGGAAGTATGAAGCTGGGGATGTTTAGAGAATAAGAAATTGTCCCATTAGGCTAGAGAGTAGATTGTTTAATAAAGCTAAAATGACTTTAGACCAAACCTTGGAGACCTTTAGAATATTTAGAATGTTTGGACCTTTTGTAGAAACAACAATAAGTCATGGAACTTCTTTGGTTGACCCTTGAACTTGCACTCCCACTTCAAAGAGCAGCACCTCTTTCGTCTGTGTATATATTAGGGATATACAGTGAGCAAGATTTCATTGAAAAAAAGACTTCTGGTGCCAAATAAAGGGTTTGAAAACTCTTGCTTTAAGATGCATGTTGAGAGAAGTTATATAATGATATTGTGCCAAAGGCAATATAATAGGAAGTGTGTGTGGGGGGGGGCGGGGGAAGAGTGTGCTCTGGCTTTAAGGTTTTCAAAATTAAAAGTTTTAAAAATGCTATGCCGGTAAATTACATTCTTGCAGGCTATCTGTTTGTAACTTTTGACCTCAAGACATATAAACATGGTACTTTTCCCAGTAAACCTCAGTAATTATTAACACCTCACGAAGAGGTATGTAGGTCTCTGAAGTGTGTGTGTGTGAAGGACACAGAGATGAGAGGCCTCTACTCAGCACTCGGGGTCTGATGTCAGTTCCTGTTACATGTGTTTTTCATGAAAAGGATAATTTGAATAACTCTAAATCAAGTTACCCCACCTGACCCATTCCCCTCTCCCTCCCTTACTTCCTTCCCTCTTTCATTTCTCCTCCTTCCCTCCCTCTCCCTCTCCCTCTCCATTTTTCTCTCTTTCCCTTCTTCCATTATTTGCCTTTGTCTGTTGTTCTATTGTTCCTACAATTTATTTGTTGGCTTATTTAGTTATTTGTAGATATAATTGACATACAACACTGTATAAGTTTAAGGCATACAGCATAATGATTTGACTTAGATATATCATGAAATTGTTGACTAAACAATGTTTAGTAAACAGCCATCATCTCATATAAATACAAAATTGAGGAACTATTCAATAGATTCTGTCTTTACAACTTTCATATATAACGTACAGCAGTGTTAATTATATTTCTCATGTTGTACATTATGACCCTAGTACTTATTTGTCTTATGTCTGGAAGTTTGTACCTTTTGACTGCTTTCAATCAATTCCCACTCCCCACTCCACCCTCTGGTAATCACATAGCTGATCTCCTTTTCTGTAAATTTGTTTGGTTTTCTTTGTTTTTGAAGTATAATTGACCTACAACACTATGTTAGTTCCTATTAAATAACATAGTGATTTGGTATTTCTATACATTTCAAAATGATCACCACAATGAGTCTAGTTAAGATCTGTCACCATACAAAGATATCACATAGTGATTGACTATACTCTCCACACTGTACATTTCATACTCGAGACTCGTTTAGTTTTACAACTAGAAGTTTGTACCTCTTAATCTTCCTCACCTATTTATTCCTACAGTTTATTTCTTGTGGTTTTACTTAGTCATGGCTCTGCTTTCTCCTTTTAGAGTTTATTAAAGTAGGCCATGCCACTGTAAAACAAAAAAATCAAAACATGTAGTGGCACAATAAAATGGAAGTTTGTTACTTTTTTTTTTGCTCAAGTAACAGTCTTGCTGTGTAGCAGGGTAGCTCTCCACCATGTGGTCATTCAGGGGCTCAGACTGATAGTGGCTCTACCATCTTCAACATATAGCTTCCAAGGACACCTCGAGGTAGAGTGACCAACCATCTCAGTTTGCCTGGGACTAAAAGGTTTCCTGGAATGGTAGAGTTTCATTGCTAAAACTGGAAAACTCCTGGTGAAATGGAATGGTTGGCCACCCTACCTGGAGATAAATATACCAGTCAAGTGGAAGGGAAGAGGATGGAGGATCAAACATAAGAGGTTTTTGTAGGTCAAGGCTGGTATCATTTCTGCTTACATTCTCATAGAGAAATCTTAGACTCGTGATCATACTTAACGAAAAGGGATGTTGGGAATCATAGTCTAGCTGTTGCTCAAAGCAAAGAAAGGATTTTGTAAGTCAGAAAGAGTAAAACGAATACTGTATGCTAACACATATATATGGAATCTAAAAAAAAAAAAAAAAGGTCATGAAGAACCTAGGGGCAAGACGGGAATAAAGACACAGACCTACTAGAGAATGGACTTGAGGATACGGGGAGGGGGAAGGGGAAGCCGTGACAAAGTGAGAGAGAAGCATGGACATATATACACTACTAAATGTAAAACCGATAGCTAGTGGGAAGCAGCTGCATAGCACAGGGAGATCAGCTGGATGCTCTGTGACCACCTAGAGGGGTGGGATAGGGAGGGTGGGAGGGAGGGAGATACAAGAGGGAGGAGATATGGGAGCATATGTATTACTGATTCACTTTGTTATAAAGCAGAAACTAACACACCATTGTAAAGCTATTATACTCCAATAAAGATGTTTTAAAAATAAAAGACCAACATCCAAAATCTTAATGCCACATGATGTTCACATAACTTTACACCAAAAATATACAGAGATGTCACAAAAATAGTTTCTTAAGAAACTTACCATGCCGTTAAGATTCCTTTAAGGAATCTTGTGATTCCTTTAAGATTCTTGTGTAGAGTTTAGTATTAGTGCTCGGTTTTAGCCCTGTAAGGCCACACTTCTCTCTGACAATGAAAGTTACTACAGTCCCTACTCAAGAGACAAAGCTAGGCTGAGTGTGAAAGGGACAATCTTCACTGACTTTTATTAATGACTTAGTTGCTTCATTCACCCAGAACCTTTACGTTATTGTTTCTTAGACTCCTTCTAAGCGCGCTGGGATGGAGATGAGCTGTCTGGAATTGGTTTGGGTTGATGTCTCCCTTCTCTGAACTCCTTAGTATCTTTAAGATTCTGACACTTACTTACCATATAGCGCATTCTAGATATTCTGACACTGAGCTAGTTCTGTTGTTTTACTTTCCTTGCAAACATTGAATTGCAGGCTCCCCAACACCAACGTTTTTTCTTTACGTAAACCCAAAAGAATATACAGTCCTCCCTTGGTCTCCACAGGGGATTGGTTCCTTCCCCTGAAGGTACCAAAATCCCTGGATGCTCAAATTCCTTATATAAAATGGTGTAATACGATGAATACAATGGGCCCTCCATATCTGCAGGTTTCACATCTGTGGATTTAACTAACCGGATGGAAATTTCAATTGGTAGATACAGAGGGCTAACTGTATATACAGTAGCATCACAGCCTTTCAGATCAGAGATTTTATGCGCGCTACCCTTTCATTTTAATTTTAGGAAACACTACAGAGATAGAGCAATTGGGTAATGAAAATGGGCAAAAGGGAAGTGTGAGAATTCTCCCAAAGTTTTGCTTGTCTTGTTATCAGTCTTAATGGAAAATGGTGAGATGAGTCAATCTTTCTTATAGCCTCTTTCTTGAGTCTCTTCTTGGATGGTCCAGTAGAATCATAAAAATGAACATTTATAGAATGTTCTAGGAATTGTGTAGGGCTCTATGGGCTTTATTTCATTCAGTCCTTATAACGGCCCTGTAAATAAGGTAATGCTTGGCCCCATTTCACAGACATACGATTAAGTGTCCTGCCTGTATTCCCATAGGTAGTAAGTGTGGAGCTGGAGTTTGTCCCCAAGCAGTCTGCTTTGAGAGCTCTTGATCCTTTAACACTTTTTATATGGCTTTCAGTGTCTTGAGACTGTTATGATAACAACGGAAATAATAATTGCTTAGTAATTTACTGGTGGCATTTTAAAATCTGTTGTCTTATTTGAAATTCACAACTACCCTGTGAGCTACAGCCTGTCCTTTTATACATGATGAAGTGGATCCAGAGAAGCTAAGTAGTTGACTAAGCTCACATAGTTTGCTATTTAGTGTTTGGGACCGGAACTCAGAATTCCAGATGTGTATTCTTTTCCCCCAGTAGACCATATTAACTCAATAAATAATTGCTAAATGTAAGTGAAAGAATTAAATAGGAATAACTCTTACTAAGCTGGAGTTGGAGATTCCAGTTAAGCAGCCGGGGCATTCATCTCAATGTGACTATTCCAATTTATTTCAGAATACTGTGGTCCTCAGTGGAAACTGATTACAGAAATTGGGGTGGCACCTTCTGTAGATCAACTCTTTGTTAATATGGGAAAGTGCTCCAATTCTCAGATGATGGTTTCTGTTCATTTCAAATAAAAATGCGTTGTATTCACACCAGACATCTTAGTGCAACCACATTTGAGTGGTTCTTAATGACAGAGACACATTTATGGCCACTTGGAGGCTGAGTCACGAGGAATAATTACTCAGTGTACTCAGTGTTGTAGCAGATGTCATCATTCATTCTCTCACTTGAGGTGATGAGTCATAAATTGGGTTGGAATTTATAATTAAGGCATAGTTGGGGCATAGTTGCCCAATTTATAATTAAGGCATAGTTGGGGCATAGTTGCATAGATATGTTGGGAGACTGCCTGGATGACACTGTACAGCGCAGCACCATTGTACACCTTTTGGTGTCCCAGGAGCATGACCGTGCTCAAGCTGTGACTGGAGGCCCATTCACATATGGGGTTGTGGCGCAAGTATTTCATGGGCGGCTCAGTGGAGCCAGGGGTGGGGAGAAGAAGAAGAAATGAAATTTCATGGTGGGGCTCAGACTGCTGGAAAAATCCCGCTGACATGAGTGAAGAGTTTATTGGACTCAAACAAACAATTATCCAAGCTTTTATGGGCATTGTGAAGCTCTACAGAAGAAACAGGCTGCACCTGTAGGTGATGTGGGGGAGGAACGCATTCAGTTTCTGCACATCACCTGCAGACTGTCTTGGAGGGCCTGGATGGGAAACTACAAGCCTCTGGTAGGCCTGAAATTAGCATGACTAAAGGAAATTGTGTCTAATATCATTGTTGAAGATGCTCTGCAAAACGATCCGCCCCGAAGAGAATATAATGTGCTAACATAACCCCTCCCATCCAGACATTTCAGACAGTACGGCAGTCTCATACCTTTAATAAGACAATATGCAATGCCATAGCACCTCACTAGAACCCAGAAAATATAACATACTGGTCTTACTCTTGTCTCTGAAAATAGAATTAGAGGTTTGTTTAATGAGTTAACCTGAAGAGATTTTTTCCCCCATCTCAAGGGCCCTTGGGCTGCTGCCATGTACTCTTTTTAGACAGTTAGTTCCTACTTTACACTAACAGGTATACCTGGAAGTTAGGAGACATGGGGACAATTCAGGTAGGCCAATTATTTGGGGGTCCTCTAAATCTTTATATTTTTTAAACCCCTATTTAGAAAGAACATTGGCATAGTCTGGAGGAAGGGTGGGAAGGAGATTCCGACTGCTTGAGCAGCACCCTATGCCTCCTTGCTGGTCCAGAGTCACTCAGCTCTGGGCACAGCTCCACACCCCACTGAACAAAACAGCAGCTCTGCAGAAAACAGCTCCACCCTCCCTAGAAGGTGGTATAGTGTCCATCTGTGGTCACTCTAGCATGTCCCTGGAAGTGTCGTGTTCTCCCTCTTCCAAGCAGGTTATAAAAGTCTTTAAGCACATGTAGTACTTTTCCTGAGTGGTACTCTGATAAATCTGAATGATTCTATCTAGTGCATTATTTAGCCAGTGGTGGTTTAGTGTTCCTTAGAGTCACAAGGCAATTTCCCAGCTGACCTGTTTCTTACAGGGGCTTTGCCCTCAAATTCTATCTTATAGGCAGTATTTAAAATTTGCAGTTTCGAATGTACTTAGCACTTTCTCATTTGACTCACAGATGCATGAGGATTGTTATTTCCAATTTACACTTGTAGAGAATGAGGCTCAGAGCTGGAGACTCCCAGGTGTGGTGGGAAGATGAAGAGGAATGAGGAAGGGAGCCTGCTGTGATCCTTTTAACCACTAGGGGGTCCACCTTGCATATCCGGCAAAATGCTTTGTTCCATCTGCAAACACTGAAGAAATGTTCAGAGACCAGTAGAAACTGACAAATGAGGGTTTAAGGCAGAAAGAGGTGAGGCATGGGTGTATTGGGGGGTTCGCTGAGTGCTGGGAGAAGAAAAAAATAAACCTGGTAAAAGGCTAGAGCTTTTCAGGATATTTTCCTTATCAGGACCCTCACTTAGATGGATTGCTTCAGAGACGACAGAAGGAGCCTGTGTTTGGTGCCTCCACGTTGGTGTAGATACAGAGCGTGAACGGAACACCGAGCAGAGCACAGGGAACTCCTAGCAAAATTAAGAAATGGAGACTGAGGACAGTCATGAGTAATAAGATCTTGCTGGAAAGACAAACCACTGTAACGATGTGACTGGAAGGACTCCTAGTCACACAGAGCCTCCTGGTCAGGACTGATAGGTCCTGGATGGTGGCTTCTGTATGTTATTCCCATCCGTATGGTTGAATCTTGTTATTCTCTTCGTGGACAGGACACAATCCCCAAAGCGCAGGGCTCACTGCTTAGTGAGAAATGAAGATACCGTTTTCTGAATGAACCCCCCAGATGACCTATGCAGGAGGAGTGAGCAGTACGCACTCGGGCTTCTCAGGTCGTTTCAATCTGCATTATTTAAAAATATCTGTTAGGCAGGGTGGTGAGTTCTCTGAGAGGAAGGACAGCTTTGAGTTCTGAAATCTGAATAAATCACATGGCACCCAGCAGGTATGGTTATAATAACCAGCCACCTGTATTTTCTGAAGTAGTCCTAATTTCAAATCTCTGTCCTGTTGTCTTTACTGGATTTCAGATGTTCCAGAAATGCCGTCATGTGGGGGATGATCTTAAAATAAGGAATATTTATAGCACACCCACCCGCTATTCACCAGGTGTGCCGCCAGGGCCTAATGACAGAGACTAGAGTTTCTGGTGTCCCTGAGCTTAGAGGCTAGAGGGGTAGGCAGGCCTGGAGACAAAGAATTACAAAAGAGTCTGGTGGGTCTAGGGTCGTGGGGCACACCCAGTCTCTGGGAGAACAGAGGAGGCTGGCCTAATGCAGCCTGGATGGTGAGAAGCCTTTCTAGAAAAAGGAGCTTCTAAGATGAGCCCTCCAGGGCCAGTGAATGATGGCCAGGTAAAGGGAGGTAAGAACCAGGGTAGTATGGGAAAAGTCTGAAGTCAGAGATCAGAGTGTGCTTGGGGTTATCAAAAAAGTTTTGTTTGATTTTAGAAAAAAATATTTGTACGTGGAAGAGGGTTTACAAGGATGTGGGTGGTGAAAAATAAACTGGGGCAGGTGGGCCATGAAGGTAAGCTCAATGCTCAGTTTCATGTTTTACCAAATCTTTTTTTTTTTTTTTTTTTTGCGGTACGCGGGCCTCTCACTGCTGTGGCCTCTCCCGTTGCGGAGCACAGGCTCCGGACGCGCAGGCTCAGCGGCCATGGCTCACGGGCCCAGCTGCTCCGCAACATGTGGGATCCTCCCGGACGGGGGCACAAACCCGCGTCCCCTGCATCGGCAGGCAGACCCCCAACCACTGCGCCACCAGGGAAGCCCCTACCAAATCTTTGTGATCAGTTGTGGAAGATGGATTAGAGCAAGTGAAGAGTAGACACCCAGCTGCAACCAGGTGGCTGGTATGGGAGTACAGGGGAGAATGGAAGAGAGCCTGACCTAAAGTGTTAGTTGTTGGGATGGGAAGGGAGGACATGCAAGAGCACTACAGGACTCGTGAGCCCTTCTTTGTCTCTTCCTATCCCTTTGCTTTTCTTTCTCCTTCCACCTCTGAATCGCGCTGAGATGAGAAACATAGGAAAAAGAGCAGGGTGGGCGGGGGGTGGGGGGGGACACAAGTTTTTTTATTTTTTAAATTTTTATTCACGTATAGCTGATTTACAATGTTGTGTTAGTTTCACGAGCACAGCAAAGTGATTCAGCTTTATATATATGAATATATATACATATTTTTTCAGATTCTTTTCCATTATAGGTTATTACAAGATATTGAGTATAGTTCCCTATGCTATACAGTAGGTCCTTACTGGTTATGTATTATGTATATAGTAGCACAAGTTTGGCTTTGGGCATGCCAAATGTGAGGATCAACTGGGATTCTCTGGTAGAGATGTCCCATCCGCAGGGATCTGGGGCTCAGGAGAGATCCAGCCTGCACTACATATATTTAGTTAGAAGTCATTTGGCCTTGGGGTGGTAGTTAATGTGGTGAGAGTAGATGGAGGAGCTTTCCAGGGAAAGATGGTAGAAGGTGAAGAGAACAGGGCCAATGACAGACCCTATGGGAGCACCACAGTCAAGGACTGGCCAGATGAAGGGGATGATACAGAGGAGACCAAGACAGAGAGGCCAGAGACTCAGAAGGTAACTGATAGACCAAGAGAGGACAGAATTTTAAAAAGAAAGGTACTCAGGATTGTTAAGTACTTCAGAGAGATCAAAGGGCAAAGGGGTTTAAGTAGCAGCCATTGGACTTATCAATTAGGAGACCCTCGGAGACCAAGTGCCAATTGGGCAAAATGGTGCAAAACTGTGTCAGATGATGTATGGCACTTTTCTGACACATAAGCCCCCTCAGCACCCAAATTCCAGATAGACTGGTTGCTTATCTGTCCTTCCAACAGGCCAAAAGCACCCTTACCTCTGGGTCTTTGCTGCTATCCACGCCCCTGCCCAGATGTCCTTCCTCTCTTCTCTCCTATGACCTTACTTTTGCTCCTTTCTCAAGGCTTGGCTCAATTTCGATTTTGAAAGTCTTCCCTAATCACTCTATCTTCCCTCCCCGCTCCTCCTCTGCCCACCCAGCCTTTGTGTGCTCATTCCCCCTTCAAACCTCCTTTAAGATTTTAATCTATTTGAGGATGGATGCAAACAAATTACATTTGTTGTAGACATCTCAAAATATCATGAAATCAGGGAATATAAACACTCATGAGCACTTCTTGAAAATCAGCTCCCTGGTGACACCTTGCCCCAAAAATGAACCAAAATAAAGAACTCAGGAATAGAATAATACCTGCTAAATCTAAATATAAACTTAATATAAATCTGAGAGCTACAACTTGAGCAAATATAGCTGGAGAACAGAAAGAAAAAGAGTTAAACCCTGGTGAAGTAAGTGTTCTCTGTGGAGAGAGAAGGAGAGGTGAAAGGAAACAGAAACATGTTAATCTAGTTGTAGTGGCAGAGATAGTAGTTCCTGAAATGTTTCTGTAAAGTTCAAAAAGAAATTATGAAAACCATTAAGAAGCAGAATTTTTAAAAAGTCTTTCTCAATTTCAGACACTGTAGATGGGCACCTTCTCCTAATGCTTTTGAACTCATAAAACATATATGATTACAAAGGAAATGAATTACAATGAAACACAGTTATAAAATTAATAAAAATTTTGATACAGAAGTATGTTTACTAATGCATTAAAAACCAAATCTCATGATGAGTTTAATAATTACTATAATTTTGAAGCAGTGATAAGTTTTTTTTTTTTTTTTTTTTGCGGTACGCGGGCTCTCACTGTTGTGGCCTCTCCCGTTGTGGAGCACAGGCTCCGGACGCGCAGGCTCAGCGGCCATGGCTCACAGGCCCAGCCGCTCCGCGGCATGTGGGATCTTCCTGGACTGTGGCACAAACCCGTGTCCTCTGCATTGGCAGGCAGACTCTCAACCACTGCGCCACCAGGGAAGCCCAGTGATAAGTATTAATGATATTTTGAAATATCTACAAAAAATGTAATATGATATGAAAATACCTGTCGCATGTACTGTTAATACTATGATGGTTTGTAGTCAACATTCATAGTTGAAGGAAATGCTAAGTTTCAATTAGATGTTGGCAAAAATGAAGACGCAATTCTTTTTCTCATTTCAGTTCACAGGCCAGCTCAATTCTTTCTCTCTACAGATTTCCAGGGGTCCTTAGACCTCCATATTAAGAAACTCTCCTCTAATGCTAACACAACTCAGAATCTCATATTTTTTCTGTTCTTGAAGAAAGGACTTACATAAATAAATAGATGAAATCATTTTTTCCTCTGTCCTTAAGTGGTGGTGAAATTAATCATTTTTTTAGGGTCATACTCAATTGTTAATGATCCACTTATAGAAAACAGTACTGGTTTTAAGTGTCCTTATCTTGGTATATTTTGGTTATGAATAAAAGGGAAAAGGCTAGGAGAATTTTGTCTTCAGTTTGAATTGCCTTACATAGATGTGAGTATTGGAAATAAAAGAAGTAGCATTGCCTTGGGCACAATGTGTTCTTTCTGGCTCTTTTGTGCTTATTAGCACTCTGTTGGTTGAATGGGAAATTCCTAGAAAGTTGGACTTTGTGTCCCCGTAATCCTTAGGGGAATTAAGCCAATTCAACACAACAGAATTTGAAAGTAATACATCACTAATTTGTCTAAGTGGAACAGTTGAAATTCGTCGAGTAGAGGCAGTCTCATAAGCTTTATTCTTACTCAGAGCTGGACTCTTACTGAAGTTGCAACATTAGGGATAAGAGAAGGAAAGGCAAGGTTGGTGGAAATAAGGTAGATTTTGGCAAAATGACTCCTTTCCAGGATGAGAGCATTTAGCGTTTCCAGAATGGCAGACATTTATATTCTATTAAAACTAGGATTCACTGCAGGATGTGGGATGAAAAGAATTTCACTGCTTGTCTAGTGCACCTAACCAGTTTTCCATCCACACATTTTTGAGGTTCACTTGAACTTGGCTGTGTCCTCATACTTCCATGGCCACTCGAGCTTCCTGTTATTATTAGCCCATGAGTCTAAAAGGTATAATTTTCTTCCTTTTTCTTCCAGTTGGCCTGCATATGCTGTTCACTCTTATACTCCATGTTCGGCTTGCGCTGTCAATCAAAGATAGACTTTTTCTTCATAAGGCCGCCTCCTTGGGTGGTCAGTTGTCCTCCAAGTTTCTATATAATACTAGAAGATGAGACATTACTCAATACATGCAGAATTATATGACCAACATTAATGGGAATGTGTCGGGGATGGTCTTTTATTTTCCTCTGGGTTCCTTAAAGTTTCCACTGAGAACACTTTAGTAAGTTCAGGAGTCAGGCAATAAATTCACAATTTTTTAATAACAGCTCCATTGGAACTCAGGCAGCAGGTACCACACAGTTCTAGACAAAGATTGTCACTGTCCAGGAATTCGTTTTCAAGTATTCATCTCCAACACGAGAATAAAAGATGCTACTATATGCCAGGCACCGTGCATTGTAATAGGCTTCTGCCAAAGCAAGAATCAGTTGCCTATAGACAGTAAGATATGCAGGCATACCTTGTTTTACTGTACTTTACTTTTCTGTGCTTCATAGATATTGCGGTTTTGTTTTTTTTTACAGTTAGAAGGTCTGTGGCAACCCTGCATTAATCAAGTCTATAGGCACAACTTTTTCAAAAGGTTTTGATCACTTCATGTTTCTGTGTCATATCTTGGTAATTCTTGCAGTATTTCAAACTTTTTCGTTATTGTTACGTTTGTCATGGTGATTTGTGATCAGTGATCTTAGATTTTCTATTGTAATTGATTTGGGGTGCCATGAACTTCACCCATGTGACAATGCTAACTTAATTGATAAATGTTTTTTTTATTCTGACTGCTCCACCTACCGGCCATTCCCCCATCTCTCTCCCTCTCCTTGGGCCTCCCCCTTCCATAAAACACAACCATACTGAGATTAGGCCAATTCATCCTACAGTGGTCTTTAAGTTTTCAGGTCAAAGAAGGGGTCACACATCTCTCACTTTAAATCAAAAGCCAGAAATGATTAAGCTTAGTGAGGAAGATGTGTCAAAAGTCAGGAGAGGCTGAAAGCTAGGCCCCTTACCCCAAACAGGTAACCAAGTTGTAAACGCAAAGCAAAAGTTCTCGAAGGAAATTAAATATAAACACAGAAATGATAAGAAAGGAAAACAACCTTATTGCTGATATGGAGAAAGATCTGGATAGAAAATCAAACCAGCCACAACATTGCCGTAAGCCAAAGCTTAATCCAGAGATAGGCCCTAACTGTCTTCAACTTCTGAAGGCTGAGGGAGGTAAGGAAGCTACTGAAGAAAAGTTTGAAGCTGGCAGAGGTTGGTTCATGAGGGTTAAGGAAAGATGCCATCTCCATAACATAAAAGTGCCAGGTGAAGCAGCAAGTGCTGCTATAGGATCTGCAGCAAGTTATCCAGAAAAGCTAGCTAAGATAATTCTTGAGGGAGGCTGCACTAAATAACAGATTTTCAATGTAGACGTAACAGCCCTTTATTGGAAAAAGATGCCACGTAGGACATTCATAGCTAAAGAGGTGAAGTCAAGGCCTGGCTTCAAATCTTCGAAGGACAGCCTGACTCTCTTGTTAGGGTCTAATGCATCTGATGACTTGAAGTTGAAGCCATTGCTCATTTACCATTCTGAGAATCCTATGGCCCTTAAGAATTATGCTCAATCTATTCTGCTTATGCTCTGCAGTGGAACAACAAAGCCTGGGTGACAGCACATCTCTTTACAACATGGCTTATCGAATATTTTAAGAGACCTACTGCTCAGAAAAAAAGATTCCTTTCAAAATATTACTGCTCATTGACGACGTACTTGGTCACCTAAGAGCTCTGATGGAGATGTACAATGAGATTCATGTTGTTGTCAGGCCTGCTAACACAACATCCATTCTGCAGCCCATAGATCAAGGAGTAATTTCAACCTTCAAGGCTTCTTATTTAAGAAATATATTTCTAAGGCTATAGCTGCTGTAGATGGTGATTCCTCTGATGAATTTGGGAAAAGTCAACTGAAAACCTTCTGGGAAGGGTACACCATTCCAGATGCCATTAACAACATTCGTGATTCACTGGAGTTTGGAAGAAGTTGATTTTAACCTTCATGCCTGACTTTGAGGGGTTCAGGACTTCAGTGAAGGAAGTAAATGCAGATGTGGTGGAAACAGCAAGAGAGCTAGAATTAGAAGCAGAGTCTGAAGATGTGACTGAATTGCTGCGATCTCGTGATAAAGCTTTAACAAATGAAGAGTTGCTTCTTATGAATGAGCAAAGAAAGTGGTTTCTTTAGATGGAATCTGCTCCTGGTGAAGATGCTACGAGGATTGTTGAAATGATGAGAAAGGGTTTAGAATATTACATAAACTTAATTGCTAATGTAGCAGCAGGGTTTGAGAGGATTCATTCCAAGTTTTAAAAAAAGTTCTACTGTAAGAAAACGCTATCAAACAGCATGCATGCTACAGAAGATCATTCATGAAAGGAAGAGTCAATCGATGAGGCAACCTTCATTGCTGTCTTATTTTAAGAAATCGCCACAGCCACCCCAGCCTTCAGCAGCCAACCTCCTCATCAGCAGCCATCAACACAGAGGCAAGACTCTCCACAGCAAACAGAGTATGACTCACTGAAGGCTCAGATGATGGTTAGCACTTTTTAGCAATAGTAAGTATTTTAAAATTAAGGTCTGTCCATGTTTTTAGACAAAATGCTCTTGCATATATAATAGGCTACAGTATACTGTGAGCATAACTTTTATATGCATTGGGAAACCAAAAAACTCATGTGAATTCCTTTTTTGCGATATTCGCTTTATTGCAGTGGTCTGGAACTAAAGCCACAATATCTCTGAGGTATGTCTGTAATACATGTAGTAGTACTCTTAAGTTTAGGAGTAGCTAGCATGTTTCTGCACTCATGAGAGATCAGTAGAAACTTGCTGAAAACAAACACAGATGTGGGAGGTCCTGAATTCAGGAGTACTTCACTTGACCCTCCTTTAAAGACATGTAAATTACCTATCTGTGTCTCCTGGTGGGGGAGCGTACTCTATGAAGGCAGAAGTGCACTTAATTTTCATGAAATAAAACCACAGATGAGGCCAGGTAATGAGGAAGTACAATTCCCTTGAGAAAGAGATAAGGGAAAGAAGAAGTGGTGACTCCATAAAAAGCTGAGACTGGCAAGTATTACAGAATGTCCACGAATATCCTCAAGCAAGGGGTTGGTCCACTTTGCCTGGAGGCAAGGAATGATATCTTCTGAGTCAGCAAACATAGTTTGATTGAAGCAGTACATATTTAAATTAAAATCCTGCCTAAGTTATATCACTTTCCCACTCTCAGTCTTCCATGTTTCTGTGAAGGTATGTTTTAGGATGAGATTAACATTTAAATCACTAGACTTTGAGTAAAGCAGATTGCTCTCTATAATGAGGGTGGGCCTCATCCAAACAGTTGAAAGCCTTAAGAAAGAGACTGACTTCCTCTGAGGAAGAGGACATTTTGCCAGCAGACTGGCTTCAGACTCGAACTGCAGCATCAACTCTTCCCTGACTCTTAAGCCTGTGAGCCTACCCTGCAGATTTTGAGGAGTTGTCTGTTCCTTGAAATAACAGCCCCCCACACCCACCCCTGCTCTACACCCCCACCACACACACCCCTTACTGGATGTGTTCCCTGTTTTTCTGGAGAGCCCTGACTACTAAGAGTCCTTATCAGGGTCTCTCTCAAAAGAAAAGTGTCCCCAACTCCAGGTACTCAGGATAGATGCCTTTGGAGGGCTGGGATGACATTGGAGATTCTTATCGTATTTAAGGGCTAACGCAGGAAGTGGCCTTGACCTAGAATGAACTAAGGCAGAGACTGCTAATTGGTAGAGGTCTTAGCACGAGCTGATGCTGTGTTCTGACTCCAGCTTTTGCCTGGGAGGTAGCTGGGCATGTAAACAGAGTTGGAGGAACGTAGTCTGGCTGTACCATCTACTACCCTATCTTACCGGCTTCTGTTTAAAACTGGTTTATGCCACCACACCCCCATCCCTAGTTCCCTGAAAACTTTGGTTCCTGGCCCTAAGTCTGTCATCCTTTTTTGTGTCTTCAGCATGTACAACAGATGACCTATCTCACACCCTGGACCCTCATTCCTTTACTTCCTCGTTTCCAGCGACATGCTGTTTTCCACGGCACTGCAGCCAAATTTCATCTTAGACCTTGTCATCACTAGTAGCTGCTCCAATTCCAAAGTCTGTTTCAAAATCCAGTTGCTCCATATACCCCTTCCTATACTTCCAGCTTACTTGCTGTCACGTTCCTCTGAGAAGTTCTTTGACCAGGGAGACCCACAAATTCCTTGATCCACTGCTTTCTCGCCATCCATCAACACCTTCCTGTTTTGTCTGAGCCCCTCCTCGTTGAGCTTATCATCGCATGGTCCCTCACTAGGCTAACACTATAACAAATGCCTTCAACTAAGCTGAGGCAAAGGGCATGCACCTTATTCGTCACTAGAACCTGTGGTTCTTAAGGGACTAGGCCCCCACCATTTTGAAGGGCAGTATTTTCTTAGGAAATGTGATGAGGTGGCAAGCGCACTTAAAAGCCTTAAGGGAATTGGAAACATTTTTCTCAGCAGGTAAAATAAAGTTATTTTTTCAAGTTTATCAGGTTGGGGCTACTTATAGATGATAAGGATTAATCTTGACGTCTGAAACCTAACAACTAAAGCAACTTCATATAGCCGCCAGCTCTGAAAAACTTTCCCTTGCTCTGAATGTGCACAGATAGAGATTTTTTTAATGACACGTAGACAGCTTTGGGGGCTTTCTGGTTTCTTATATCATACTGAGTAAGGAGACCCATCATCACAGTTACATTTTCTAGTTGCCGCCTGTCTGGTTCCCAAATAGTCTACTCATCCTTCGTCTACTCCCGAATACTCTAATTTCAGGGAGTTGGTAGTTTGAAACAGTCTACTCATGTGGGCAAACCAATACCCACATATGACTAAATTAAAATTAATTAAAGTGAAGTAAAATTTAAACTTTAGTTTCTCAGTTGGACTAGCCTATTTCACACGCTCAATAGCTGCATATGGCTAGCGGCTACCATGTTGAGCAGCAGAAAAAAGAGTTCCACGTTACAGAAAGTGTTATTGGGTTCTTCTGTCTTGGATCAGGGGTGGCAAATTACATCCCTGGGCCAATTCTGGTTCTTGGCTTGTTTTTGTACAACCTGCAAGCTAAGAATGGTTTTTACATTTTTAAAGGATGGTAAAGGAAAACAAAGAAGAGTATCTGACAGAGACCATGTGTAGCCTACAAAGCCTAAAATATTTATTATCTGGCCTTTTACAGAAAAAAGATTGTCAACCTTGTCTTAGGTAATAAATGACTTCAATGTCTGTGTTTATGCAGATGGTCCCTGACTTGTGATGGTTCAACTTAAGGTTTTTGACTTTGCGATGGTACGAAAGTGATATGCATTCAGTAGAAACTGGCCTTCGAATTTTGATCTTTTCCTAGGCTAGCGATATGCAGTACGATACTCTCTTGTGATGCTGGGCAGCTGCAGTGAGCCGCAGCTCCCAATTAACCAGGTGATCACAAGGGTAAACAATTGATACACTTTCACCACTCTTATTTTCACTTTTAGCACTGCATTCAATAAATTTCCTGAGAGAGTCAACAGTTTATTGTAAAATAGGTTTTGTGTCAGATGATTTTGCCCAACTGTAGGCTAGTGTAAGTGTTCTAAACACATTTAAGGTAGGCTAGGCTAAGCTATGATGTTTGGTAGGTAAGGTGTATTAAATGCATTTTCAACTTATGATATTTTCAACTTATGATGGGTTTATTGGGACATAACCCAATTGTAAGACATAGAACATCTGTATAATGTATTGTGGAATGTGAGAGCTTGTGATCAAGAATCGTATTTTTCATTATACTGTTGTATAGGATCCAGTACATGGCTAATTGCCTATTGAGTACTCAATTAAATAAATATTATTGAAAGTCTATTAGATGCCAGTTGTTGGAGATTTTTAGATGGATAAGACATTCAGGAAATTCAAGGAATTCATGTTTTAGTAGAGTAGGTAGACCTGTAAAGTCCTAGCGGTATTACTAATTAAACTGTAAGTACTACTAATAATGGTATTAAACACAGTAGTGTTGGAGTGTAGAGAGTAGTGAATTCTGATTAGGGCTATGTGTGGCTGGGGAGTAAAGAAAGGCAGCATGCAAGTGGGACTTTGAAGATGAGTAGGAATCAAATAGGCAGAGAGACAGGGAAAGGCATTCCAGGCTATGGGAACATCAGGAACATGTGTGGAGTGGTAAAAACACAAGGTGAATTTGAAGAAATGTGAAGTAGGCAAATGTGAGTTATTTAAGATGAGGAGTAAGCAGTATACCAGGAAACAAGTAGGAAGGGTTGATATTTGTTGAGAGATGGTGGCTTTCGCTCACTAGGCAGTGAATGAGCAGACTGTCATAGGTTCTCAGAAGAAGACCCTACTCTATTGAGTGCCTGAAGTAGGAAGTGCTCTGTCCATTTTTACACCTATTGGGTTGGCTTCCATACTTTTCAGGTGTCATCAAGAGCTTTGAAGATGATGGAATGGTGGACTCGGGAATATTATAGCAATGGGGAACCGACACATCACCGCTAGTGATTCAGCTTAACTCAGAACTTTTCAGTTTCCTTGTTGCTTTGGACCAGCAAGTCTTGCTTGTTGGGGAGAGTGGATTGTGGAGGTGGTCACAACCAAACAGTTTGTCAGGTACAGCCATGAAAATGTGTATTTTGCTTGAGAGTACAGAAAGAGACAGTTGAAAGAAGAATTTTCTCTTTTGCATAGCTGTTGTAGAGTTCACTGTTGAAATCCTAGAAAACTAAGCAGGGTGATAGAATCAATGTAAGGATTATAATACTATACAACAGCATGGGATTGCATCTGTGAACTTGTGCTTCTCCCAGCCCTATTTTCTGGAATTTTATGATCAGGAACGTTTGACAAGGGGCTTAGATGAATCCCCCGAAATTCTAGTATTTGTTCTGGGAGCAAAGCAAGTGGCCCGTGAACTTCTTAAATAGCACCCATGGTCAATCCGAAACTTCTGAGAAGGAGTTTGGATCTCTCCCTTTGTCACATGATGACATTCAATGTTTTATCATTAGCTGCCTTTGTTCAGCTTTTTCATTTTATTTACATCCCAAAATTCATTTAATCAAGGGACTGTCTTCTTTAGCCAGTGGCTAAAAAGGCCAAATATAGAATAGATTGTGCCAAGTTTAGAAGCTATTTAAAATTCATGGATATGAAGTTTCAACCTGAACCCAAACTTTTTGGTGTCTGAGTTAATTTATATTTGGCAAAGAATAATTTCCAGGTTTCAAAAAGGGAAAGCTAAGCAAAAGAAACTTCTGTGGACGTGTATTTTAAGGCTTCTTGGATACCATTACCTCTTAGGGAAAAAATACACTGATGTTTTAAGAGAAAGCCAATCAGAAACACATGGATTAAACTGCCTTCAAAGGAAAGACAGCTTTAAACAATAAGAGGGAATAGGATTTTGGAAAAATCTGATGATGTTTTCAAGACCCAGAAGTTTGGAAGAAAGTGAATAAAATCCAAACAGACCCTTAAAATAGATGTCTTTGTATCTGACCAAAATTAATAATCACTGACTTACCTCCTACTGCCTCTGCTTTATAGATGAGGAAATTGAGACAGTAGGCCCCCAAATCGTGCCACGTGGAGATCAAGACTTTATCCATGAGTTGGTGATGTCACTAACTCTTGGCTCGGAGTGTGAAAAGGGCAGACTGATGTAACAGTTCGCCTGTAAGTCCTAGACATAGTGATCTAGCAACGTGGTGAACTTCTCTAATCCTTTGGACATCTGTTCCTCAGAGAGGGGCAAGAGAATCACACTAGTCATCCATAAACCTAAACTGTGGGCTGCACACTCACCAGAGATTCTATAGTATGCACTTTATATCTCTCTGTAGTGCCATTGCATCATAAATGCATTTAATGTGTGCAGACTCAACTATTTGTACTACTGCGGGTTTAAAGTGAAAAGGGAGAGAGGGAGACTAAAAAAGGACTAAAAAGGACTAAAAAATAACAGGACTAAAAAATAACAGTAATTGCAGGTTATTTCAGTTACGATTCTATTCAGTGAGCATGAGATGAGAGAGATATTCCTCCAGCCTTAGGTGACCTCTCTTCCCATGTAACTCTCTTAGGGAGAACATCTTGCTGCATTGAAAGTCATTCTAGTTATTAAATATACAGATATGTTTTTTATAAAATGGCCCATTAATACAAGCAGCTACAGCTCAGCCAAAGAAATGGTGAATTATTTTCCAAAGTTAACTTTGGTGGATTCACTGGAAAATTGTACATTTGCTTGCAGTGTGACCCCTTTCTAAGAATTTTTCAAGAGAAAATTTGATATTATTCAAATTCTTCTTAAAAAAATATTTATTTAGTTATTTGGTTGCTCTGGGTCTTAGTTGCAGTAGGTGGGCTCCTTCGTTGTGGCATGTGGGCTCCTTAGTTGCAGCTCGCCAGCTTCTTAGTTGCAGCATGCAGGCTCCTTAGTTGTGGCATGCAAACTCTTATTTGTGGCATGCATGTGGGATATAGTTCCTTGACCAGGGATTGAACCAGGGCCCCCTGCATTGGGCGCGTGGAGTCTTAACCACTGCACCACCAGGGAAGTCCCGATATTATTCACATTCTTTTCTTATGCCCTGACTTTAGAACTTAGCCACAGCACACGATGGAATACCACTATTATCTACCTACAGAAGCCCAGGAACTGAGTAAAAGGAAATTCAGAAGGGTAAGAAATTATGTCTGTGGCATAGAATTATCAACTAATGTTAGTGTTCAATGGAAAACATTAAAGAGAAAAAGAAGGAGGGGCTGGTTACAAAATAAACATGGGCAGGGGTCATGCTTTGCAGAACACTGGTTTTCTACACTAAAGGAAAGACTATTAGGTAGAGAAGAGAATTGTCATGGCGGGAAATACGTGAAGGAGAGAGATTACAGAGCAATGACAGGTGGAGGGAGGCTGGGTACATGGGGAGGGTAAGTGCACTCTGCCCGATAGGCTCAGTATGAAGGAATATCATGTTGGGTATACCCATGACTTCTAAGTATTTGACTTGCAATCAGAGAATGTGGTTACTGGTTCTAGTGGTAAATTACAGACCCTAAATCTACTGAAAGTCATTTATGAAAGTGAGCAGTAATTTGTGTAGAAAAAAATGAAGAATTTAGTGTTGTATAAAAACCATATGAAACTTTCTTCACCTGCAAAATGGCTATAGTAATAGTGCTTAGACCGTTGGATTGTTAAAAGGCTTAAATAAGATATGACAAAGTACCCAGCACAATGATTGGCA
The DNA here is from genome assembly GCF_003031525.2 of Neophocaena asiaeorientalis asiaeorientalis. Classification (NCBI taxonomy): domain Eukaryota; kingdom Metazoa; phylum Chordata; class Mammalia; order Artiodactyla; family Phocoenidae; genus Neophocaena; species Neophocaena asiaeorientalis. The sequence continues at coordinate 2,281,201 of NW_020185324.1, forward strand.
AATGGAATGCAGAAAAACCTCATCGTTACTTGGGGGCATTCAGAAAATTTCTAAATGTAGATGTTTCTATTAGATCTTATATGACCTTGTAATAAAATTCCATCTTCCTGCATATGGAAAATAAGAGCTGCTGGATATAAAGGTTTGGAATCAAATACACTTAAACTTGGGTCACTTCCCCATCTATAGCTGCTTGATATCCCAAGATGATAACTGAGTTTAACTTTCAGAGTTCTTGTGAGGATTAAATTAGGTAATAAATACATTGAAAGAACTTAACACATAGTTTTAATTCAGAATCTTAGTTCCTTTCTCCTTTACCCTTTTTTATTTTTAAAGTATCTCAAACAGCTTTAATACAATTTTAAAAATAATGTAGAATTACTTTTGCCTGTGAGATGAAGTTCTGAATTGTATTTTTGACTACTAATGATCTCAGATATTCTAATTAGCAACATTTAAAAATAGTTTTTATTGTATCTTTCATTACTCTGTTTTAATGCCCATGTTTACCAGTTCTATGTCATTTCTGGTTCTATTTCTATTGACTGTTTCTTTCTTCTGGTGTGGGTCATATTTTTTAACTTCCTTGTATGAGTCATAATTTTTGATTGGATGAAAACTTCTGAATTTCACATTGCTGGGTGCTGGGTTTTTAAAAATTCTTTTCAATATTGTTGGGATTTGTTTTGGAATCCAGCTATTTAGAATCAGTTTGATTCTCTTGAAACTTGCTTTTTAACTTTGTCAAGGCAGGTCCAGAAAAGCCTTTAGTTCAGGATAAATTTGGCTCTGCCACTAAAGAAATACCCTGCTGAGGAACACATCTATGCTCTGTATGTTAGGAGATGTTTCCATTCAGGGTGGTAGGAATAAGAATAAGATAACTGGTTTTCTATGGGCTCCAGAGTCTTCTGCTGCTTTTTTTTTCAGTGGTACTTGTGTGATATTCAGATAGGAAAAAAATAAATCATAATCTAATTGTGAACAAAAAAGCAGACAAACTCAGATTTAGGGACAATCCATAAAATAATTGGCCCGTACTTTTAAAAGTGCCATGGTTGTGAAATACAGAGAAAAACTGAGGAACTTTTTCCAGATTAAAATAAACCGAAGAAACAGGACAACAAAATGCAATGAATGATTCTATATTGGATATTGCACTGAGGGGAAAACAGATCTAAAGGATATTATTGGAACAATTGCAAAATTTGAATATGATCTGTGGATTAGATGATAGTAATATAACAAAGTTAAATTACCTGATTTTGATAACTGTACTGTAGTCGAGTAGGTCAGTGTTCTCAGGAAATGCATGCTGAAGTATTTAGGGGTAGGGGTATGCAACTTTCTTTGAAAGTGTTTAAGACATTACACACATTCCCCTGCACATGCACACAGACACACACACATAGCACAAGCAAGCAAATGATAAATTGAAGAAAATGTAAATAGTTGTTGAATCTGGGAAAAGGATATATAGGAATTATTTGTATCATCCTTGTAACTTTTCTGAAAACTGAAATTATGTGAAAAAAAATTACCAAAAGTGAATTGGCTCAAGCACACAGGATTGAGTTTCTTTTTATTGCTAGGTGTACATTGGTTAGCCTCTTGGGAGAGTTGATGGGTTTAATCTAAACACAGAGGAAATGGAATGATTTATTATTCTTTCCTGATAGCTCCCCCTTTCTGAATCAAATTTGAGTTACAAACCAGAAGCTCTATGGTGCCAGGACTGATATGACAGTAGCTTATCTTTGTTGGCCAAGGAGACAGTGTGCTACATGCCTACATGTCACTTCCCATTACCAATGGCATGAAACTGATACTGAAAAAGATGACATTAGAAATTGCAGCCCTTTCTTCCTAGAGTCATTCATCATGAGCTTTAGTAGCAAAATGTTCCCAGATTCTTAGTGTAGCCTCATGAAACCAGAACTGACTTCTTGCTAAATTCCAATATTAGTCACAGTTCTGTGGTCACAGTACTTTTTTAGATTTTTTTGTTTGTTTTTTGTTTGTTTAATAAAAAAACTTCTCATGACTGTAACAGTTTACAGTTGGAGGCTTGGGGAGGAGGGAGAAGAGGGAAGGATTATTTGTCATCCTTCATTACAGGTGACCACAGAAGGCACTAGAGGGGAAGAAAATCTCAGAAATTGGTGGTAGTTGTCAAACTTGGTCAAGTGGGAACAATGTGGGCAGTGTCATAAGTGAATGAAACTTTTCTGAGAGGGTGTGTATGTGGGGGCAGGGGAGACTATATGAAAGGTAAAACAACCCACCGTGAGTTGCTCACAGCTTCACTCACCTAGTCCTGGTTACAGATAGCCCCATAACCGCTTTTGTCTTTGCTTGTTAACAGAGAAGAATGCATCTGATCTCCATGTCTTGTCCACATGATTAATGGGGATGCTACTGCCTGGATAAATTCTGCTTCCCTCTGTGCATCTCTGGCATCAAGTAGCACCTGCTCAGTTACCAAGGAGTGTTACCTTACAATCAGTAAACAAAGTTAGGGTGAAGTGAGTAAGCGTCTTGGACTAATGGCAATGTTTAACAAGACAGGGAGCTGGGCTGCAAAAGGGACGCTTGATTTCTTTGATCAGCTTAAACATTGCCTTGGTTAGAATCACAGTTTGTTACAACCTGCAGATCATGCCACGAACATCATTATCCGTAACATATCAACCTTTTCCCCAGGAATACACTTACCAGTTCCAGGTAAATTGGTAAAGTGAGTATTCGCAGAGCCGGTCTTAAATTAAAGTATGCTCTCATGCTCTGCTTTCATGTTCCACTTGTCCTTTGGGTTGTTTAATAACAACTTATTCCCTCCCCTTAGAATTTGTCTTGTTATAAGACATAACCTGAGATTTAAAATTGAGCTCTGGAAAGACTGATTTAAGATTGAAGTTTTAAAGGGAAGTGGTCAAGTACTGAACAGGCTGATTTTTATATGATTTAAATAGTCTCTTGTCAATCTACGAAACTTCTACAAGTATTATTACCCCTATTTTAGAGATGAGGAATTTGAGGTAGGTATCAAAAAGATAAACAATTTGCCTAAGGGCAAACAGGTAATATATGGAAGAAGTAGGACACAAGCTCAGTTCTGTATGATTTCAAGAGTTGCCTCTGGTACCAGGTTGTGGAGATACAAATCTCCCATCCTACCTCTCTCCTTCCCACAAAACACTGCCCCCAAATTCTATCTTTCCTTTGTTCAACAAATGTATCTTGAATACTCTGTATGCCAGGTACTAGGCCAGGTGTTGGGGATACTTCCGTAAAAGTATTTATCACCAGTGATAATTGTATCCTCAAACTTTTCTATAACTCCTGATTTGGTTTCAATTCCCAAAGAGCCCGTCATAGTGACTCAAGTGTGAGAAGATGAGCATTGCAGCAGGTGGCTGTCTCTAATCCTGCATAGTGCTTTGTACCTCAGCAAGTTTAATTAATTAAGTTTAAAAAACTTCGTCACGTGCACCATGGAGCTTCAGACCTTCATGCATTTTGCTTATGTTTTGTATACTCTTTGTTCTTCCTGGGATACTATTTTCTATAATTTTCCTTTTGGCATCCTTCAAAACTAAGTTTCTTATTGACTTTATTATAAGACTTACTTTATCTGAGAAAGAATTACTCCAGCTAATTCTGTTCTTTGAATGTACTTCTATTACTTCCCTTAACAAATTTTAACTCTTTACACACATGGTTCATGTCCTCTGATAAATAATGTCTGGGCTCCATGGGGCTATTGACCTTGTCTCATTCATCCTTGCACCTCTAGCACTTAGCTCAGTGCCTAGCACAAAGTAGACTTTCAGTAAATGCTAAATGAAATGAGCGCTTAGTGGAAGTTCATGCTCTGCCATTAACTCAGAGCATGGTCTTAGGTGACTCATTCCTTTCTCAGGGAACTCAGTAAGTTATATAATTTATAATATTGCATTTGAGTGGATTATATACTTTGTAATATTAATAGTTATTGAGTACTTACCTTGATTGAGTACTTACTTTGTACAGCCCCTATGTTAGGTGTTTTATATGCATCATCTCAATGGATCCTTACGTCAACCTCATGAGGTAGCCGTCAATATCATTCTCATTTGGCAGATAGGAAGCTGAGATCTAGGGATGAAAAGTGACTTGTGCAAAGTTGCACAAGATAGTGGAGTCTAGAACAGTTCAGAACTGAGTCTGTTGGACTCCAGGCCTATGCTCGTAAGTATCTTGCTGAATTGTTTTCAGTCCTCTGGATTAGTAAAAAAAAAAAAAGCACCCTGATGACAACGCTTCTCCATTCTTTTCTTTCTGATGTAGGCAATGCTCAAGTCACTGTAGGTAATAATTTTGTTTGTTTGTTTGTTTGTTTGTCTACCATGAAAGCTGAGAAAGTGGAGTCTCTCACTGGCTCATAATTATGAGTCATTAATAGATTGTTCTGAAAATGGATTCTAAAGTGAGCTTTTGGGGAAGGCTGAATTCCACTGCCAGGACTGGTCCATCTGCTAAGAGAGTCATGAAATGCTAGCACCACACAGGGAAGGCAAGCTGATCTGGGACCTCAAAGAAATAGGGCTCTGGGGTGGGGTTAGTGATAGGAAAAGGTAGAATTGAAGAGCGAGGGTAAAGGGCTCACAGAAAGATGTAACCAGTTTTAAATGCAAGGACTTTGAAACAAAAAGAATTCAACCCTAGAACATGATTGTATTTAACCAGTGGAGATTTAACACCATGCCTCTGCATTCTAATCCAGGGAGCAAACATCGCTCAAGTTACAAATCTCACAGAAATGACTGTTGCAGTCCAGGACACAATACACCCAGGTGGGAGGCAACTATCACCAGAATACAGCCAAGCCAGTCAGCACCTAAATCATGGCCGTGGGTCTGTTTTGGTGGGATCTGTCCTGGTTGATCTGTCCTTGTGGGTCTGTCTTGGTGGGATCTGTCCACATCAGCCACCTTAGGGGAGACAAGTCATGGAGGAGAAGGAGGAACATGGTGTCACACAGATGCATTTTAGTAATGTATCAGTGGCACAGGGTTCTGTAATTCCCAGTTTAGGACGGAGGGGCAGCTGAGCTGTACAGGTGGAGAGGTAGACAGGGAAGACCCCAAAATTCATGTGGGAATGAATGGCAGAAGGCCATGAAGGTCAAATACCAAACCAAAGGTCTAGTTAGAAGAACTGACTGACTCCTGGGTGTTCTCCCTGCCTACTCCCTCCATTCTTTCTCTGATCCTCCCCAGGCATCCTAAGGCCCTTCCAAAAACTCTTCCTTATTTGATTCTTGAAGTTCTGCTACTGGTGTTGTCGATTGTCTTGAGTCAAAGTTTGCCTATAATTTTCTGGTTTTCTAAGAACTTCACACATGCTCTTTCATGGCAATTCTGAGACATAGTTATTGTTTCTATTCCCATTTTACAGCAATCCTGAGACATAGTTATTGTTTCTAGTCCCATTTTACATAAAAAGAAACTGAAGCTCTGAGAAGCTCAGTGATGTAAGATCATGTGTGAAAAACCACCATTGTTGGAAAAGAATCATTTAATTCCAAATATTTGGCTTTTCTTTTCCCTTTTCTTTTTTTCTTGTGGCTAATATTGACTTTTAGAGTTCCTTCCCAAGCAAAGTCTGTGCCGTACTCTTTGCTGAACTGACCCTGCCCCACCTGCCTCTATCAAAGAGTATTAGCTATATCTCCAACCCTCAAAGAATTTTCTGTGAAATTTAGCATGTGAGAGCTCTAAGTTCATAAACTGCTGATAATTTCTCCTAAAGAGAACATTTTCATTAAGATGACCTTAAAGCTTCTTGTCCATATTGGCATATATTTGAGATTAAAATGAGCAACAAAAATAATTTAAATTACATGATTTTGCAATATTAATTGACTAGATGAAAACAGTTCTATTAAAACAATTTTCAGTGGGCTTCCCTGGTGGCGCAGTGGTTGAGAGTCCGCCTGCCGATGCAGGGGACACGGGTTCCTGCACCGGTCTGGGAAGATCCCACATGCCGCGGAGCAGCTGGGCCCGTGAGCCGTGGCCGCTGAGCCTGCGCGTCCGGAGACTGTGCTCCGCAACGGGAGAGGCCACGGTAGTGAGAGGCCCACGTTCAGCACAAAACCCAACAACAAAAAAACAATTTTCAAACACAAAATTCTTTTTTTATAAATTTATTTTTGGCTGCATTGGGTCTTCGTTGCTGTGCGCGGGCTTTCTCTCGTTTCGGCGAGGGGGGCTATTCTTCATTGCGGTGCTCGGGCTTCTCATTGCAGTGGCTTCTCTTGTTGCAGAGCAGAGGCTCTAGGCACGCAGGCTTCAGTAGTTGTGGCAACGGCTCAGTAGTCGTGGCTCGCAGGCTGTAGAGCGCAGGCTCAGTACCTGTGGTGCGCAGGCTTAGTTGCTCCGCGGCATGTGGGATCTTACCCAACCAAGGCTCGAACCTGTGTTCCCTGCATTGGCAGGCGTATTCTTAACCACTGTGCCACCAGGGAAGTCCCCAAATACAAAATTCTTAAAGTAAAAATAACCATATCAGTTAATATAAACCAAATTTTTAAAATGTATATTGATTGTAGGAATACTAAAATTAACATGCAAAATAATTATTCTTGGTATTTAATCACATTCTTTATAAGCAATTTCTTAGCCAGATATATTTCTAATACCCAATCACTGATATTTCTCCTAGAGAAAATAGTTTTAATATGGCCATATTATTATTTTTAAAGAGCTTGAAATCTTCTTCAAAGTAGCATTTTATAGTTAATAACTTTGAAAAAAAATTTTAATCCACGAGAAATTTATTTTCTCATGTACATAAAATCCTCAGTGAGAGGCTGTGTTCCATGCAGTCATTCAAAGACTGGCGCTAATGGAAGGCAGAGAGTTTTTCAAACTGTGATCTCCAAAGCTGTCTTGAGTCTTGACATCCAATCAGCAAAGAGGGAGGAGAGAGAGAAAGCAATGCACAGGAGGTTTTCATGGCCAGGTTTAAATGAAGTGCACATCAATTTTGCCCATTTTGCATTGGCCAGGACTCAGTCACCTGATCCCAAGCGAGTGCAACAGTGTTCTTCCTGAGTCCTACAAGTTCCTTCTTACTGTGTGAGTAAGATAAGGGAAATGGATTTGTTGAACACCTCCCCACTATCTTCTAGAGAAGTGTGGGTGGTGGTGTTGTCATCCTCATTGTCACCATCATCGTTTCCTTAATTTTACAAATGAGGCAACCAAATTCCCAGATTAGGTAACTTGCCCAGAGCTATACAAGTAATGAGGGCTAAAGAATGGACTTTAGCCTGAGGCTTTGTGGAAAAAAAAAAAAGCAGAAAATAAAATCCACTCATTTCTGTGTTTTTCCTTTCCTTTCCTCTTATGCCATGAGTCTGCTCTGTATCAAGAAACACATACACTATTTATGGGATGTCAGCTAATACCACAGGGAATATATGAATTACTTGATTTTTTTTCACATTTCTGTTTTCAAGGATAATATTATGTTTAAAGTTGTCTCCTGGTTTTTTGTTTTCAGGGTGATTTGTTCTACTGTAGATATCAGAGCTGTTGCAATACCAAACCCTTGAGAATTTCCTTGTGTTTTGAATGTTTCTTGGCTGTTTAACATTTTTGGCTCATGTTTTGTTTTATTTTTTATTTTTTCATAGCATACATTGTAGTAGGCTTATAACAGAGAAGGAAACATACTTTAATCAAAATACTCTCAATCAAGATGTTAAAAAAATACTCTCAATCATACTATAGGATAAATGCCTTCCATGAAAATATTCTACAGAATTTCTGTGTTTTAATTTCTATTTTTTTAATAGAAAATATGTTTTAAATATGGCCATATTTAAAAACAATAGCTTGAAGTCTCCTTCAAAGTAGCATTTTATAGTTAATAACTTTGAAATTTTTGATACTTGCAGTGACTCTACCTGGTAGACCACATAATATTTTTAATTGAAAAAGCAAGTTTTCTATACAAGGAAGTTCAGGGTAAATTTTGCTAAATAAAAACATTTTCAGTTATAATTTTTTGTACTGAAATGTGTAACTATTTCAACCGAAATATTTTCATAGGTACTGTCTTATGGCCTCCATTCTGTGCATCTTGATTTAATAAAAATTATTTAAAATATAATCAAATAAATTGTACTTATGATTCTTTTAATTCCCTTGTGAAAACTTGATGTTGCAAAATGTAGGCTTCCTCACTTTCATTTCATTCTGACATAGATAATAGACTTATGAAATCATAATAGGAGTTCTACTCCATCAAAGATTGGCTAGACGTCAAGATATTCCAAAATACAATTATCAAACTTCAAAATTAAATCCTGTACACCATTAGGGTTCTCATTGTTTAATTTGTTCAGCTTCCCCCTAGATTGATTGCATAGGAATAAATTTCAACATTTTCTGGTTTGCAAGCATAGTTTTCAATAACTACAATTTAATAAAAGCAAAAATAAGGTACTTTTTGTGCTCCATTCATTAAATTTTCTAATTAAGGCTTTCCAAGTGATTTTGAACAACATGCAGACAAATCATATGCAAAAGTTTAATATTATTTTAGACACTTAGATTGATTAACATAGTATTTTTTCCTAAGTCTCAAACATTTCTAAAGTCTCTTTGTTCTTACAGAGAAAAGAGAAATTTAATAAGATAGCATGTTGGTATGAAAAGGTAGACAGCAAAGAAAATATATACCTCCATGCTACAATATTTTTTAATTCAAAATAAGCTTTGTTTTACTATTTACTCTAGCTTTACATGCATAAAATATTTGTAGATTTTGATATTACAACTTCTCTTTTTAACTTTTCATTTTAAAAATAATTATCAACTCAGGAAGTCGCAAAAAATGGTATATAGTCCTGTGTACCCTTCATTCAACTTCCCCCGGTGGCATCCTGTTCTACAGATGTAGAACAATATCAAAACCAGGAAATTGATGTTGATACATTACAGCCAACTAGACTACAGGCCTTATTCAGTTTTCCCTAGTTTTAAACTTTCATTCATTTGCATGTATGTGTTGTTCTATGCAGTTTTATCCCATCGGTAGATTCATATAAACACCAGCACAATCCAGATCCAAAGCTCTTCCGTCAACGTGAAGGAAAACCCTATGTTACCTCTTTGAATATGCACCATCCCCATCCTCTCCACATCCCCAGTCCCTGTTCCCTGGCAACCACTAGTCTGTTATCCATCTATATAGTTTTTTTGTTTTTTTCGTTTTGAGAATGTTAAATAAGCAGAATCATAAAACGTTAACTTTTGGAGGTTGACTTTCTTTTTACTACACGTAGTGCCTTGAGTTTCCTTTAAGCTGTTGAATGCATCAGTAGTTCATTCCTTTTTATCACTGAGTACTCCTGTATTGCATGGATATACTAGAGTTTGTTTTACTATTTGCCCATTAAAGTACATTTGGGTTGTTTCTAGTTTTTTGCCACTACGAATAAAACTGCTAAGAACGTTTGTATACAGGTTTTAATGTGGCCATACGTTTTCATTTGTCTGTGATAAATGCTCAGGAATATGATTGCTGGGTCATAAGTGCATACTTAGTTTTGTAAGAAACTACCAAGCTATTTTTGAGAGTGTTTGTACACATTTTAGATTCCCACCAGGAGTGTCTGGGAGACACATTTGGTATTATCACTATTTTTTAAAAAAATCTGAAATGTTCTAGTGCATATATAATGGTATCTTGTTCAGGTTTTAATTTGTGGCTAATGATATCAAACATCTCCATAGTGGCTAATGATACCAAGCATCTTTTCACATGATTACTTGCCATCCATATCACTTTGGTGAAGTATCTGTTCATGTCTTTTGCCCATGTTTTAATTGAATTTTCTATTCTTTATTGTTGAGTTTTGAGAGTTCTCTATTCTAGGTATAAGGTCTTTGTTGTATATGTAATTTTAAAATATTTTCTACCTATCTGTAGCTTGCATTTTCATCCTCTTAAGGTGGTCTTTCACAGAGCAAAATGTTTTAGTTTTGATGAAGTCTACTTTCATGGATTGTCCTTTTGATGTCATGTCTAATAATTCTTCACCCATTCCTAGGTCCTGGATGTCCTCCTGTGTATACTAAAAGTTTTATAATTTTACGTATTATTTTGAATTAAATTTTGAATACAGTATGAAAGTTGACTTTTTTTTGCCTCTGGATACCCAGTTGTTCCAACATCATTTGCTGAGACTATCCTTTCTCTGTTGAATTACTTTTGCAACTTTATCAAAATTAGGTGTACTTGTGTTGGTCTGTTTGGGTTCTCTATTGTGTTCCATTGATCTGTACATCTATCCCTTTGTCAATACCTTGCTGTATGGATTACTATAGCTATAAGTTGTCTTAACATCAAATAGAGTAATTTCTACCATTTTAAACTTCTTTTTCAAATTGTTTAGTTCCTTTGCCTTGCCATATAATTTTTAGAATGTTTGTTGTATATTTACAAAAATCTTTGCTGAGAACTACAACTTCTACTTATTTCTAAAAGACTTTATTGAGATATAATGCACTTACCATACAATTTACCCATGTAGAGTGTACAATTCAGTGGCTTATAGTATATTCACAGAGTCATGCATCCATGACCACAATCAATTTTAGAACATTTTTTTATTAATCCATGAAAAAACCCCACTCCCATTAACTATCACTTCTCAATATCCACATCCCCCCAGACCTAGGCAACCGTTGATCCACTTACCATCCCTATAGACTTGCCCATTCTGGACATTTCATATGAATGGAATCATACAATATGTGTTCGTTCGTGACTGGCTTTTTCATTTAGCATGACGTTTTCAAGATTCATACATGTTGCAGCATGCATCAGTGCTTCGTTTTTTGTTTGCTTGTTTTATTGCCAAATAATATTTCATTGTGTGGATATGCTACCTTTTTATTTATCTCTTCATCAGGTGATGGACGTTTGGGTTGTCTCCACGTTTTAACGATTATGAATAATACTGCTGTGAACATTCCAAAAAGTTATTGTGTGGGTATAGATTTTTAAAATTTCTCTTGGGTATATATCTAGAAGAAGAGTTGCTGGATTATATAGTAACTCAGCGTTTAACCATTTGAGGAACTGCCAGGCTATTTCCTACAGCAGCTGCTGCTCCGTTTTACATTCTAACTAGCAGTGTATGAGTATTCCAATTTCACCATATTTTCCCTAACACTTGATATTATCTGTCTTGTTTATAATAGTCATCTTAGTGAGTTTGAAGTCATAAATAATTGTGGTTATGATATGCATTTCCCTGTTGGTTAATAATGTTGAGCTACTTCTCCTGGTGCTTACTGGCTATTTGTGTATCTTTGGAGAAATATCTGTGTAGATTCTTTAGGTCCTTCACCAATTGTAAAATTGGATTATGTGTCTTTTTATTATTGAGTTATAAAATTTCTTTATCTATTCTGGATACATAAAAAAAAATTTCCACTCAATTATAATTTACATACTGATAAGCGTACATTTGTGTGCCACTCAATTGATTTCCACAAGGTGAACACAACCTTGCAACAAGCACCCAGATCAAGAAATACAATGTTTACTAACACCCTAGAAGTTTCCCTCTTGTTCATTTCTAATCAGTATCCACATCCCAAGGTTAACCACTATCATGATTTTTAGCCGTATAGATCAGTGTTGTATGTTTTATTTTTGCACTTTATATAAATATAACCATACAGGCTGCATTCTTTTGTGTCTGTCTTCCCTTGCTCAGCGTTGTATATGTGAAATTTATCCATATTGCTATTCGTACTTGTAAAATACTTGTTCTCTTTGCTGTCTGGTATTTTATTGTATGACTGTATCGTAATTTATCTATCAACAGTTGATGAGTATTTGGTTAGTTTTCGTTTGGGAGTTAGCACCACTAGGGTACAATGATCATTCTAGTCCAAGTCTTTTTTTTTTTTTTTTGCGGTACGCAGGCCTCTCACTGTCGTGGCCTCTCCCTTTGCGGAGCACAGGCTCCAGACGTGCAGTCTTATCGGCCATGGCTCTCGGGCCCAGCCGCTCCGCGGCATGTGGGATCTTCCCGGACCGGGGCACGAACCCGTGTCCCCTGCATCGGCAGGCGGACTCTCAACCACTGCGCCACCAGGGAAGCCCCAGTCCAAGTCTTTTGGTGAGGAGATGTACACATTCCTGTTAGGTGTACAAGTGGGAGTGCTGGGTCCTATCTTATGAATGAATGTGTTCAGATTTTACAGATATTGGTGAAAATTTTTCCAAAATTATTGATTCTTCTACTTGCCCCATTACAGCCAGGTTGGGAGAAGGAGAGGAAGATGGCAACTATCTAGGTTAAGACAATCAGGTTCCCTCACGGGAGATTTGAACTTAGACCCTGTGGAAGGTCACTGGTGTGTTGCAGGGATTCTAGAAGCAGACATGAAGAGGCAATGAGCCAGCTTCAGAAGTCAAGGTGTCAGGGCTGTCCAGACTTCAGAACTTTTCTCCCAGTTCCTCTCCTGACAACTACAGTGATGCTTCATTTCCCATCTTGACATCCAGGAGGTGGTATCTTTACAACAAAACCCAGCAGTTCAATTTACCTAGATTTCCTGCATTTTTATACTTTCGACTAATACATCCTTGGTGTTAAAACAGCTAAAACCCATTTGTTGGGTATTGGGCTTCTATATGGTCCCTAATCACATTTTTGTACTGGGAAATTTAAAAAGTAATTAGTCGTTGTTCCTTTGATAAATGCTGTAACTGAGGTAAGTACAAAGAACACTATGTACAAAATAAGGAAGTGTCCAGGTCTATCAGGGTGAATTTACTCTGAGATTAATGATGCTTAAGAGTCAGGGTCTCTCATTTGCATAGAACCCATCCTAAGCTCCGGAGGGACACTACTCATCGTGTTTCTGTAAGTGTTGCACAGGTAGACTATTTCAACTGAAATTTAGCAAATGTTTATTTTATTTTATTTTTAAAGAGTCTCCCTCCCTGCAACTGTTTATCCATTGGGTTCTGCAACACCTGGATCTTCCCCATTCTGGGGAGTTTAGTAAAGTTCAGGGCTTCCCTGGTGGTGCAGTGGTTAAGAATCTGCCTGCCAATTCAGGGGACACGGGTTCAAGCCCTGGTCCGGGAAGATCCCACTTGCTGCGGAGCAACTAAGCCCGTGCGCCACAACTACTGAGCCTGTGATCTAAAGCCCGTGCGCCACAACTACTGAGCCTGTGATCTAAAGCCTGCGAGCCACAACTACTGAGCCCGCGTGCCACAACTACTGAAGCCCGTGCCTAGAACCCATGCCCCGCAACAAGAGAAGCCGCCACAATGAGAAGCCCCCGCAATGAGAAGTCCGCGCACTGCAACGAAGACCCAATGCAGCCAAAATAAATAAGTAAATAAGAGGGTTAACATAAATTATGTACATAAAAAAAAAGTTCAGAGAGTAGGAGACCTTGAGTTGAGGCTTGAAGAATCAAGAGGGTTTTCTCAGGCGGGCAAGGGCAGATGGGTTAGGCCAGGCCTCGAAGACAGTGTGTGTCAAGGCACAACGTACGGCTGTGTGAAACAAATGTGATTGTTTGAAGACGGACAATAGTTTGATGCTAGAGCTAAGTGGACAGTGGCAGGTTGTAGGTAGCACGTAACCGAGGAGGTGGCCAAGGACCAGTCAGGGAGACCCGTATATGCCAGGATTAAGATCTTGTGTTTGTCATGTGGGTGATGGGAGTAGGGGGAGAGTTAGCATGAAGGAGTGCTCTAAGGCTTTTGTAGATGGAACATTCCCCCGCAAAACATGCTCCCAGTTCTAAAAATGCTCAAAAAGATCAGGATTTTTTGTAGATTCTGTATCTATAACTTTGAGGAGAAGAGTACTTGGTAAAGGAGAGAGAAGGAAGCAACAATCTATATATTTGGAGAGAAAAACAATACAATGGATGAGAATAAAACAAAATTGAAATAGTGTACAAATGCAGATTTAATATCATTGAAAGCAGTTTCCAAGATGTCAAGGAGAAAGAATAAGAAGGCCGATCGATATGTGTACCACCTGCTATGTAAAGCATCCAACGCCATAGTGGATCTCCACTGAGGAAAAGACGGGGCACAGTCCAGCAGAAACAGCGAGTGGTTGGAATTTCCCCAGCACCCTCCACATGTGCTTCTGTAAATGTACACACATTAAGAGCTGCTTAGTGTAGGTCAGGAGCATGAGGCCCGACGTGAAAAGAAGGGCCCCTTCCCAAATGCCCACATCGTTATGAGCTATGACTCCCCAGCCACTTATATCACACTCTTTCACGAAGTGCAACATAACCCGTAGCCAGTCAGCTCTGTGATTTCAGACCTGGCTGTGCATGGCTGTAACCCAAGTGTCTTGGCGGCAGTTACCCTATCACCCCTGCTCCATAATTCTTATCTGGGCGTGAGAAACTTTTAAATTGCATTTGGAGCTAAGACTTCAGCAGCAGTAAGTTAAATCCTAGAAATAAGCGTGCAATAGTGTATGTGTGTTTCCATGAAGCTGTTGTGTCAAGCAGACATCAGTTAGGTGATTGCCCCAAATGTGGCCACTGGTAGACTTCACACACTAAGGAGGAGCTGCTGCTTCCTATGTTTGACGAAGACATGGGCTGCTTGGGTGAATAAACATGGAACCATGACAGAGGACCATGACTTAAATTCCCCACGCGAGAAGAGTTCTCATTCTGGGTGCTCCGCTTAGCATGAGAAAACGTGCATTCAATTTTGTTGCTAATGAAGCTCCTTCCGAACAGGCAACAGTTGCTCTCCACTTCATGTATCTGGTATCACCTGACACCAGTGAGTCTGGACAAAAGGAACCCAACAAATAGGAAGGAATTACAGCCTTACTGTGTTTGCCTCCAGCTTCCCCTCCATAGTTTTACAGCATCAACCCTACATATTTACTCCATGTATTTTAGCAGCGATAAAAGAGATTGAGTCAGGAATAAGGTGTGATTCAACTGAAGTTTGCATTGGCTCAATGAATCAAACATTTCTTGGGCTTCTTGTAAGGCTATTATATGGCCACTCATTAAAGATCTCCTATCCCACTTGTCAGGGCAGGGAGGCCAACTTGTTGCTTACAAGCTAGGGGATGTGGACTACATTTTTCTCTCCAGTGTCTTTCTCAGATCCTTTAATTCAATGCCAGTAATGGCTCCCCAAGCCCATGCTCTGACATACTTCCACCAGGAAAAGAAAACCAAGGATGAAGCCAAGATATTAAATGTGATTAAGATTTTTATCCAAGGTTATGAGTGCAAGGTCAGATCAGAGGAGAGAGAAGTGAAAAGCATGTAAGTTACCATCTTACCAACCCAGTTGTTTAATAGATGAGGAAACTTAGGCCCAGAGAAGTCAGGCAATGTGCTTAGAGTCACAGAATTATTTAATGAGAACCTCAGGATATGTACCCAAGTCATCCCATTCGTCACTCCATCCCCGGTTACTCTGCTATACAGATGAATTTTATCCTTGAAAATGGCTGTCTTCATTTTCAGCAAAGCCCCGCCACCCTCTTCATAATACCTCATTCTGCCTCCTCCTTTTAGGTGCTGTGTGCTACTACCTACTCTCTATCCTCTGTTCTGTTAAAGCTTCTCTCTCAAGAAATCTTGCTTTAGAGAAGTAGCTCAAGCCACACCCTTCCCAGGCATATTTACATGAAAATACTTATTCTAATGCAGGGTTTTGAACAAGGCACTCATTGCAGAGCCTTGACATCATGCCATAGACAGTCACCTCCTTGGCTTGTGTGTATAATGACAATACATGGAGCTGTCCGCTCACAGAGAGAACATTTGTGCAGACAAATTTTCTTAAGAGGTCAACAATGGGAAGGAAATGTATATTTCTGGGAATCACGGTCTAGAAGTCCTGAGGTAGAAGGATGCTCCTTCTGTTTCAAAACATTGCTGAATTACTCTCCAAGTGAGTTCTGAGATCATCCAGTTCTGAAAATGTATATTTCACAATCTTTCTTGGGGTGCCCTTGTGCACAGACACCACTTCACTAATTCAGAGAGAAAAAGCATTCCCTGGTAATGAGCAGCCACTCCCACACACTTTATGGAACATTTTGGAAAGAGGCAAATTGCCATTCATTCAATTTATTCCTCAGGTACTGAAGCACTGACTCTGTATCAGGGCTCAATACCAAATGGAAGATTTCAAGTCCCAACTTGAATCAGTCAGGAGGTGGGATTCCTACTCAGGCCAGTGAAGCCATAGGTCCTAGGTACTTGAGGAAGTGATAGGTACAAGTTATGTAATTCTCAGGGATTGCGCTTTCAGAGAATCTTAAAGATAGTCTGGGGATTGGCAAGATCTAAATAGTAGAGAAACCATAGTCCTGACAGAGATCACTCAGAAAGAAACATACAGATGACGGTTTGAGCTAAACATGAAGGCTGAGCATCATCAAAGATGTCATTCCTGCAACTGGTTTTAGACACACAATTTATGTAGGCATACGTAAGGACATGTGGCTTATAATCAGCCTATTGTATTCCAACAATAAAGGCTGGAAAGGCTCGAAGAATGTTTTATGCTGAGACACGAATAACTTTAACATTAAAAGTAATAGTAACAATAATAGTTAAGATAGTTTTTTATATTTTATTGGAGCTGTGCCACACTTTCGTCCTGCCTCTACGCCCTTGAATGGATTTTCTCCTTTATAGCTGTAGTCAGAATCAGATAGAAGGTAACAGGAAGACAAGGGACAAAGTGGTTGAGGAATTGAGAGTGGAATTGGTGATCAGCATTTTCTGAAAAGAAGCCCTTTGTGGTTCAGGATGAGAATTTAAGTCTACTCCAAGTTCAGTGATCCTTCTGCCTGACATCCTGAACCACAGGACACAGCCTTTCGGCCAAACTGTAAGAGAGTGTCTCTGCTAGAGTCAGTAGTACAGTGGGTCCCCACGTGAGGGGCTGGGGCAGTCTACAGAATCAGGAATATCTGGGGTTCAATTATGCCACGGCGTACATGCCAAAGAGTGAGTAATCTTCCCAGAGCAAATCTGTAACACAGGACAGCTCGTCATCCCCAAATACTAACATTATGACAGGACTCCAAGGTATCACTACTACATCAGTACTACATACATAGTCAACACTAATGACTAATGAATTTTATTTGCAACATTAAAAATCTTCTTATGTGCTTCTTTTAAGGTACCCCCCTTTTAACAGTACATTCATCACTACTCACCACTTCCCCCCTGTCCCCAGATGTTAAGTAGAGCATGGTGTTGGGCACAAGGACCCCAGAAGCAGACTAGCGGCTTTCTAATTCCAACTCCTCCACTCGTTAGCTATGTGACCCCAGACAGGTAAGTTACCTGACCTCTCTCTTCCTTCACCTGTAAAAGGGGCACGAGGAACAGATAGTACCATAGAGTGCAGCCCATCATCTTCCTCATTCCATCTTAGAGGTGAAGAAACAGTTTAGGGAGGATGGTTATTAAAATTTAGTTAATTTATATAAAGATATTACTCAATACCAGGCACATAGTAAGTGCTCAAAAATGCTAATTGTTACCATAACCAAAATCTTTTTCAAAATCTGAGTTTCCCTTTCCATTTCTTTTGAGACAGCGGTGGAAAAACCAGAGACAATGAAGTCAGAGATTTGGTTTGCCACTTACTAGTTCATGACCTTGTTTGCTTACTCTCACCAGCTGATTCACTTTCCTCGTTCATAAGGTGTTCACATTAACAACATCTGCCACACAGTAGATACTCAATGAATATTAGCTTTCTTCTTCCCTCTCATTTGATTCATAAGTCTCATGAGACAAAGAGATAATCCACATGAACTTATTATTGGGAAGAGACCCTCTTTTCTATCTTCTCTAAGAAAGACTGGGTAATAGTAAAGGCTTCTAGCTTTTACTAGAAGTATTCTAGCTTTTACTAGAAGTACAAGAAAAAGTATTTAATGAAGATAAAATCTCCAAATCTCTGTTTTGCGCCTGATAGCAAGAGAGATGGGGGAGGAGCTGATGAGCAGTTAACTAAGGGTAACTAACATAGCCAGACCTGCAGTTTTTAATTTGGGCCCAGAATTTAGAAGCCTACCACTGCTTGGTTGTCCTCCGTGTAAAATACCTGAGGTGTCAGGGAGATATGGGAATGCACAAGAGATCAGAGACACAGTCCCTTTTTATAAAGTGTTCATAACCCATTAGAAGTGATACAGTGCTGTGTAAACCCCCAACCCGATCAAAATACCAGTGTGGCCAAGAGGAGAAAGAGAAGGAAGCTGTGACCTGGTGGAGAGGACCTGTGAAGTCTAGTCAGAGGTCAAATAAGCCTCTACATAAAAATGATCAAAAGTATTATGACTTTCTAAAAAATTAAAAAAGAAATTTTTAAGGGAACAGCAAAGAGTTAATTAGAAGACATACCATTCCCCCAAACAAACTGTTAGACAATTTTAATATTTGTTTATCGATATGTTGATGTAAATTGCATATGAAGCCAAGTACCATAACATTTTAAAAAATTCAAATTGTATTTCTAATAAAAACAGTGGACAACCACAAGCATAAATAGCCAGCTAATTTTTATGATCTTTTTGGGGGGAATGACTCAAAATCCAGGAACTTAATTCTTGCAGAAAATGTTGCAACAGAGATGTGTGAGCTTCTGGGTCATTGATAAAGGATTCCCAGGATTGAACTGGAACTGACGCTGCCTCCTTCTTCATTAAGTTGAGAGCTTGCTCCTCTGAATATCATTTTGAAGTGTCTGCACTGGAGGTTATATCTATGGAGAAATAACATAATTAGTAAATCCCAGGAGGATAGGGAGATATTAATTTTGCTCCAATGATGTAAGAACTCGCTGCAGCCTTCAACAAGTTCAGCTGGAGTTTGAGGGATGAGAGACTGGAAATATGTAATCAGAACTCCGTGATGCAACGTAGGGCATAGTTACACTGAGGTCAGTGAATGTCGTTCTCATTTCATATAGAAAGTTGAATACTTCCTGAGCTAAAACATCCCTCCAGGTATTGCTATAGAAAAGGAGCAAACCTGGTGTACTTGGTCTGAATATTGTAGACAAGATGCTGCTGCCCACATTGGGCTAACCCGAGCAAAGTACATCCCTTTAGTAAACGCTGCTTAATAAAATTTATTTCTGTCTACGTGGACTGTTTGTCACACCAATTTTAAAGGAAGCAGAAAAATCACAGTTTTTTTCCAAGATGATTCAATAGGTCAATACTAAGCGGTAAAGTTTTCTCTGAACCGTAAGCCTCACAGAAGAAGAGGCCATTAAAAGTAATTCTTACAATTCTCCTAACATATAATAAAACTAGTCCAATAGACTATACAATTAAGTATTTGTTGACTATAAGAAAAACAAAGGAGAGAAATAATTAAACTATGCTTTTGGACCCCATCATTCTAAAATTTTCAGGCACTCTAGATTATAAAGAGTTTGTCTCTAGGGTCCTCATAAGCATATTTCTTGGCTGTTTTCACTTAATATAATGACATCATTTCAAAACTCAAAAGTGGGAAAGCCAAACATTGTTTTGAATTTATAAACCACATAATCAAATTAACTCAAGAAAAAATCCCCATGTTATTGTTGAGGAAATTGCTGTCCTAAAAAAGTCTCTTTAGTTGTTCTTCGTTCCATGATTTTCTGTATTGTTTTCAATGTATTGCATAATTATCATGGCTACAGTTTTATTTCCTTTGGTAAAGGGGATAGAGTATGATGAAGTGTTGGTTTCCCATGCGGTCCCACGTTTTCTAGACCTTTTCCATTGTAAATTGTGGCAAAGGCATTTTAAAGTCAGCGGTAGGCAAATACAAAACACCATGTAATTTTAATAGATTTCAGCATTAAACAGATACTGTTTGTTTAGTGATCTAGCGTTTGCAACCAAAGACGAAAGGAACCACGTATCAGAGGCAGTGGGCTCTTTTTGGCTTCTTTGAGCAAAAGTAGTTATTTAAAAGCTATGAAAGATCCTATGTCTGGTTATTTCCTTTGGTATTTGGTTAGCTGTTCACAGGTTCCCCATATGGTGATAAGTGAGAGTGTCCCCAGGGCAGGGGCCATGTCATGTACAGCTTTAGACCCCCCCCCCCAACATCACAGCACAGAGTGCCAGGCACGGAAAACCTGTGTTGAATTCAATCGGATTGAAGGAGAACAAGTCACTGACCTTTCAAAATACCTATGTCTCTGGGAACTTGTCTTCCATGTCTTTAGGAGATGTGTCCAAGATAGGTGATATTTCTGAAACCCAACATTGCCTCTGGAATTTGTAACAGAGAGTCACTGGCTGGTTTATCCCATTAGTACAATCTATTTACACACGAATTTGGGGGACATTGTGGGAAATGTATGGGTTCTAGAAGGATAGGTAACTTACTATACTCTGATATTAGAGGCTCAATGGAGCTTAGGCTGTAGATATGGTTGGCCTGCAGCCCTGTGGCTCTCTAAAGAAAGAAAAGAGTGAACTTAGTGTAGTGAAAAATGCCAGAACATTAACATTTGTCTGAGATGGACACAAATTGTAACACTTAGCTGTGTGACTCTAAAAAACAAAAATACTAACACACCATTGTAAAGCAATTATACTCCAATAAAAATAAAGAAAGAAAGAAAGAACAAAGATATATATCAGGAATTTTGACGTTGTGAGTGAAAGAAATCCAACTCAAATTGGCTTAAATATAAAGAAATTTATTGGCTCATGTACCTTAATAAGTCCTGGAGGTAGTCTAGAGGCTTAAATCATATATTTAGATGCAGTTTCTCTGAATCTCTGTTCTGCCTTTCTCTATATGATGGATTCATCTTGAATTGGCTTTCCTCATGGTATAAAACTGGCTTCAGAAACCTCAAGCCTGATATCTTAATACTACCAAGTCCAGTGGAAAAAAAGAAATTCCTCTTTCCCAGAGATCTGGACATGCATTTCCTTGAGTCTCGTAGACTTTGACTGGAATACTTTCTCATCCTTGAACCCATCACTGTGCCCAAACACACTGAATTATGAGCCCCCCTCCCCCCAATTCATATTTTTAAAGTCCTAACTCCTAGTACATTAGAATGTGACTGTATTTGGAGATACAGCCTTTAAAGTTGTAATTAAGGTAAAACAAGGTCATACGGGTGGGCCCTCATCCAATATGACTGGTATCTTTATAAGAAGCGATTAGGATAAATACATGGGTGCACAGAGGAAAGACAACGTACGAACACAGCAAGAAGGCTACCTGCAAGTTAAGGAGAGAGGCCTCAGAAGAAACTGAACTTGCTGACACCTTGATCTTGGACTTATAACCTCCAGAACTGCGGGAAATACATTTCTCTGTGGTATTTTGTTACGGCATCCTAGCAAACTAATATAAGGATACAGAATACACTAGTATGAGCCAATCAGGGCCTAGTCCTAGAAATGGGAGTGTGATCAACCTCTTTCAACTTTATGGTGGAGAATAAAAAACAGCGATTTCCCAAAGGAGGTTCCAGTTTCTGTCTCTAGATAGAGGAGGAATGAATCCTGAGTAGTCAAATTCAGATGCTCCTTAATTATTAGGATGTAATTTCATGTGGAGGATTAAATAAGACAACCTACATAGCCAAGGTCTGGCTTTGTGGTGGATATTCAAACATCCATTGTCCTGTCCTTCCCTTCTTGCTTTCCCTTCTATTAGGGCTAATTTATCTCTGTAATTTCACTGAATTGGTTTTATAAGATACCACAACCTTTCAATTTCCCAGCCTAAGGATCCTGATTTTTCTTCATTTCTACATGCTCTTTTGGCCCCTCAAGGAAGGAAGCCTTACATTTTATCAGGATTTGCTTCACCTGCTCCTCGTGGGTTCGAATTTTCTAGACAATGAAAATGGTATTTTTAAGGGGGTACATCAAATCTATCTCTACCGTAGGGGAGGATTTTCATACCACTGAATATCAGCTGAAACCTACAAGGATGACTTTTCAACTAGGACAAAGGAAATAAGAAGCAAGTGAGAGCCTAAGTTTAACAGGGGCTCATGTAGGGTGTGCGATTGTTCTGTAATGATCGATAAATAAGTGCCAACACCCAGAAAAAAAAACTACCCTTCTATTATTACACAAAGAAATGGGGTTGGACAATATAGGATTGGGTTCCGTAGATGCAAGTCCTGATTCTGCCACCAAAACTGAGTTGTCTCGGTTGAGAGTCTGCCTTGAACCTCAGTTTCTTCACCTGCTACTTGTCTTGCTGTGTATTCTGGATGGTTTCTGTTTGCCCCTCCGATCCGTTCCTTACTGTCTATGCCCTGCTTTCTGCCTGGGAAGGCTGGCCTACATGAGAAGCACCAGTAGGAGAGCAGAGAGAGGGCGGAGAGAAGGTACGTAGTCCAAAGGCGCCTTCTCTTCATCTCAATCTAAGGTCACAAACCTGTCAGGCAGCCCTTCCTACAGAGCCCTCTCTGCCTCTGGGTTCCTGTGACTGCTTCCTCCTCTCCTTCCTTCATACCAAGCGGTGGGTGGGAAGAAAACCTGGTATTCCTAGCGCTGGGGCACTGCACTATTTCTTGTGGTATCCCTATATCCAGCTCACACCCTTGCAAATAGTTTATTAATCTGTCCTTAAACTACTCATTTTCAGTGTGTCATCTCTTTCCTGCGGAGACATTGACACACATGGTGATTGAGTACTATTTGTATAATGTGTCACAATTCACAAAAGCTCTTCAAGATAATCTTATTATCTCACGATAGTTTAATTTTTAATATATGGGGTGATTAAATGCATGGGCTCTGGAGCTCCTAGAAGTGTGGCTTTGGGCAAGGTGCATGAACTCTCTGTGCCTCAAGCCCCTTTACCTGTAAATTGTGAATGATAATAGCAATCACGTCTAGCCCACTGGTTTATTGCGTTCTTTACGATAAAATGAGATGTACAATGAATATAAAACACTGAGCAAAATTCCTGGCTCATATTAAGCGCTCAAATGTGCCCTGTTGCTGGTATTATGTTTGTCTGTTCCTACTGCTTGTCTGCTGCCACAGGTTGGATTCTCTGGAAGCAGACCCTGAGCCAGAGTTTGGGTCCAAGATGTTTCATAGGGACCAATGCCTATGAAGGGAATGGGGAGAAAACAGGGCTGGACAGAGGAAGAGACTGACCTTCGAGGCAGGCCTGATAAAGCTTCAGTCCATCCGTCGGCAAGCTCTGGAGGGAATATTGCCCATCAGGTGCTCCACAATGAGCCATAATGGTGCCCAGCCTTTATACCCCTGCCTCCCTCAGTCCCCCGATGTTGGCTGCACAAGCAAGGGCACATGACCTCAGGTGACTCTTTGCAGATGAAAGCAGGCCTGAAGCAGCCCACCCTTGAAGGGGAAGCAGAGCCGTGCTGCTCTGTGTCTACATAGTGCCGTTTAGATCCATTTCTCCATGGATCTAAGCGAGCTACTTCTCCAGGGTTCCCGTGGCCTCCCCCTGCCCAGGGTGATTAGAAGAGGGGAGTGTGTGGGGTGAACTGTGGTCCGTGCTGCTGCAGTTGGCCTCAGAGCTACAATTGGTGCTCATCTGTCTCCTTTACTATCCAGTCTAGGTTGCCCTCACCTCTTTCTCAATTTACCTGTTAATGTGATCCAACCATCATGCACAGGGGCCTACACTGCTGGTCACTATGACCTTCACAGACTAGGGTTACTGTACTTGCCTATTTACAGTGACTTTGGGTAAGGAAGTACCAAGTGGATCACCTGGGTTCCATGTGTATTCCTCCCTGCCCCCATGTGTAACAGCTGTACCTTCTCTTGCCGGGATGGTGACCTCAATTCTTGTCAGCTAGTTCCTGGACACAAGTCCAAAGTGTCCGGAAGGCAGCCATAGCTGATAATGTAATGGTACTCTGTCTCCTGGAGGTAGAAGTATACCCTATTTGGGAAGCAGAATCTCTAACCATGCAGAGTCCTGAGTCGTGGGGATAGGCAGTACAAGTTCCCCCTGTGGGTGACTGAGAATGATGGCAAGTGGAGTCCCTACTGCTTCCACCCCTGGGTTCCTAAACACATGTGTTCTTCCTGTTGGAGACACTATGATACAGTTTATTTCCTGCACCCTAAAGGGTGGCCTTCCATCACACATTATTGTGTGAGGGCTGGCGCTCTATCTGAGCCTTTAGCAGGCCATTCTAATGCTCTATCAGGCATTCTGGGTGTTATGGTATATGACAGAACCAGTGGATCCCATGGGTATGGGCCCAATCCTACACCTCCTTTGTTGTAAAGTGAGTCCCCTGGTCTGATGTGATATTTCTGGGATTCCATTCCAGTGGATCAAGCACTCTGTATTTAGATAGTGGTGTTGTGTTGCCTTGGGCTCTATGAGCAGAAAAGGCAAACCTATACCTGGAATAAGTGTCTTTTCCGGTGAGAAAGAACCACTGGCCCTTCTAGGATGAAAGGGTCCAATGTGTGCAACTTACTACCAAGTGTCTAGTTGATGTTCTAGAGGAATGGCGCCATATTAGGGGCTCAGTGTTGGCTTCTGTTGCTGGCACATTGGCTATTTAGTTGCAGCCATAGCTAAATTGGACTAAATAAGTGGGGTGCATGCTGTCAGCCCCATGCGTAGCTTCCATCTCTGCCATTTTGGCCATTTAGTTCATGTCCCATTGTGCCTACAGTTTAGTAGGGAATGACAGAGACTGGCTGCTCTTAACTGGCTAAATAATTTTGTCTGATGGGTGTTGACAAACACACATGAAACATCTTTCTCGTTCATGCCCACTGCATATGACTAAATCCCACCCTCCTTATCCCTTCCAGTCTTTTCCCATCCATATCCTTTGCCAGCTGTCCAGGCTTTTCAGCACTACCTATAAGTCCATATGTATTCTCACCTTGGGTCTCTTTTCTTTCCAACAGAGAAAGTGAATGACCAGGTGCGATGCCCAAAGTTCTTCCCATTGGCAGGGTTTTCTCTCACTACTGTCATTTAAGGCAACCCTTGAAGGTAGTGCAGCTGTACCCACGTACAGAGCCAGCTCACCAGCAAACCAAACTCAGGCTTTTCCCTCCTTTTTCAGCTGGTCATAATGGATCTCTCACACAGACATAGGTGTGAGCTCAGAGAGCCATCCTGGTGCATGTCAGGGGGTACTTTTCAGAAATGTATGTTATTCCATTTCAGATGGCATAGCCTCGCTCCAGAACTCCAGGTACCTCTGCGGTGAATCTCTCACATACTCCACATGACATCTTTTCCCACAAATGATACCTGTAATACCACAGGGTCTGCCAATTTCTATGTTCCATTCCATGTCTGGGTTCTAGTTTTTACAAGAAAGGCCCTGACCTTGGTTTAATCTATCTGCCTTGGTTGGACATTTAACCACATTTAAGGTTCAGCCTCTGATTGGGCCTGGTCCTTGACTTTCTTTGTTATTCCTCTGTATCCAGAGATCCTCTGTCTTTCATGTTGGTCCTCAGTTCCTTGTTACCCATGCTCAGATGTTCATTACCTTTCTGCAGCAAACTCCTGTTGCTTAGCAAAAATCATAAGTACCATTATCCTGAGAGTCCTTATATCCTCTACATCTCGAGTGCCTGATACATTGCACCCCCTAGTGTCTTCCTTTCACAGGTTCACCACCCCAGTTCACCTCCAGTGAAAGGTTAAGCTTGTGCCAGGAGCAGCCTGTCCACTAGTGATGGCGTTCTTCATTGCTGACTGAGAGGGACATGGTCCAGCTCCAAAATCCCATCATAGCATTGCTTCCTCAGACCATTCCAGTAACAGCTCTTTGGATCCAGACCCTGAGCCAAGATGGAGGTTAAGACATAAGATAGTTATTATGGCTCAATACCTGTGACAGAAAAGGAGCAGGAAGCAGGATTGGGCAGGGAAGAAGTTGAGTTGCAGTGCAGGCCTGACAGACCTCACTCAACCAGCAAGGAGTGGAAATTGCACACCAGAGTGTCCACATTAAGAGACCTTTATTCCCCTGCCATGTTCAGTCATCTGGTAGGGGCTGCCTTGGGAAGGGCATGACCTCGGGCAAGGTGGCTCTCTGCAGCCGAGGCAAGCCCTGCAGGAGCTGATAGATGGAAACCGTTTGTCACGACAGCTGGGCAGCAATTCCTTCCTTGAAGTGGGTGCTAGATAGCACAGCTCTAAGTCTACCACACATGTTATTGTTTAAGGGTTACCGTCATGTGCATTGGCATCAGGCTAAGGCCACTTCCTCACGAGTAGAGTAATATCATCAGCGTGGGTCATCATAAAATCTTCCTGAGATAGATGGCGTTGCCAGCTTGAGACAGAACAGCTTGAATCACCAGTTCTCCCTAAGTACCTTCCCTTTGTCATCAGTTCCATGAGACACTCTGAGAACAAGGGTGCTTCAGTCCAGTCAGTTTGGGAACATGACATGCTACCTCCCTCTCTTAGAGATTCATAAGAGCAATGGTATATTTCAAGTTTTAAGAAGTTCTGCATTAAAGACATATGTTTATTTTTCTCAGTGTTTCCGGAATGTATTTGATTATAAACCACCGCTACCGCTTTGTTGGTAACATCTGTCAGCAACCTATGGAAACAGAATTTGTCGGAATACACTGAGGACGATACTGGGCCAGGGCACTCCCAGTGGTGGGCCATGGGAATCAAATAACCCCTATGTTGTGGTGAGGACTATCTTTACCCATCAAGCCTGACCCTGGAACTAACAGAAGGTCCTTAGAGGTGCAGAAGGTGTGAAACAGGAAAAAAGTACTTTTTGAAGAATGGGCACTGCTCCTTGAAGGGAAGAAATGATGTACTCAGGTAGAAAATCCCCAAGCACAGGAAGAGGAGAGTAAATATGGCTATCAGAGCTTGCGGAATAAGAGTCCTACTTTCAATAAGTGGGTACAGAGATTAAGATCCATTTTGTAGAGGGGCAGATGGCAAGAGAGTTCCACGGTCAATGGCGGGACACATGGACAGACTCCCAGGCCAAATGGATGCCTTGGCTTCTGGCTGTTCCAGCTGTCGCTTTTGTTCTTTTCCTATAAACAAAGCTAGTATCAGTTTAGAGAAACATTGATATCAATAAGTACCATGAATGGAACATGTACTTGGAACCGTTTTCATATTACATCACTTTTGTAAATCATGGATGACACCTGTTTGCACAGTGCTTACTGATTAACCAACTTAAACAAATCATGTGTAGAGAATTAATTTGTGGATGAGGAACAATATAAGATTGTAACATTTTCTGGTAAATAGCCCTTTTATATTCATAGAATTTGGAGTCCCCAAACATCACAGTTTATAAACATCTAAATAAAGTAGGTAAAAGTATTTTCCAAAAGCAGCAGGGAAGAAAGAAAAATGGAATATTTTATTTCTTTTAATTTTTTAAATGGAATATTTTAAAAAGTAAATAACATTCAAAAGATCATAAAGAAAATAAAACTGGGAAAGCAAAGCACACCATTTTTTTCTTTCTGCCACAACATTTCCCCTCTTCCCCACAAGATTCATGCATGTGACTGTACAGGCTTTTTTTTTTTTTAAATGTGCTTTATATTATCTTAGAAATGGATCAGAATTTTTATTGTATAAAATTATATTAAGTGGGAAAACAGTGGGTTCTCCTTTTTTTGTCTCATCTCTGTAATTACATTGACAACCAAGTGTTTCCTCTTTAGGAAGATGTGTTTGCTTGATAATTCTCAATGTTGACATGCAGAGACTCATATAAAAGTGACATGCATGCAATCTCTCCTTCCATAATAGAACTTCTATAGGTTCTGTATTTCCCAGTTCCTGTTGCATGGGTATGGGACCATGTAACTGAGTTTTGATAATGGAATATGCTCAGAATCCATGTATGCCATTCCCAGGCCTAGTGCATGAAAACCTCCCACATGTTCCTTCATCCTATCCTCTGCTACCTCCTGGAAGGAGGCGAGGATCTTGTACCTCTTTAAAGTCCTCTACTAAGGCTGTATGGGGAGGTGGAGCTACATGGAAGGCCACACACTGACCGGAAACATGCACATTGCATTTTGCTTGATTAAGAAACAAACTTACATTCTCTTAGGCTTCTGAAGTTTTAGAGTTTGTCATAGCACCCAGCATTTCTTATGTTAATTAATATAACCAGTAAGAACCATCATTGAGTCAATTGTTGTTAAAAAGACACATCACAACTAAGGGAGGGAAGAGGGAGATGAAAACAAAAAATCGTTTTAATTTATTCTCTTCTCATTCCTTTTTGGTTAAAAAATGATATCCTTTATCAGAGATAAAGGTTTTGTTCACGTATTTCTTTTTCCACTATAATATCACATCAAGCCCTAAATTTACAAATGCAGTTATCAAGGTTCACAGGGGCATTAATATTCAGTGTCACGCTAGTGAATGGTAGGTTTGGGTCTTGAACAAGTCATGTGACATATTTTGTCTATTTCATTATGACATGAATTTGTTTAGATACTATTAAAGGATCCTGTGCCTTGTATGCTGCGGAATGGGAGGTCAGGAAGGCTTCACTGGATATAGGTTTATATATAGGGTTTCACTTTATCAAATATTTAACTGCTAATACAACTTTGAAAGCCACTGGACTTCCAGCTGCACGCTTGTAGAATTCTAAAGAAGGTGGCGTATAGCACGGTGTTGCTGCTGAAGGGACAGGCTGGCTTAGCACTTGGGTTATTAGGTTTTATCCAAAGCATTTTCAAGTTTGATAACACCACTTCATTTGACGGCCTTCTGTTTTAGCTGTGCTCTTTTGAAATGTCACTCTCTACAATGCCGTACATAGGAGAAAATTCTATTATGCAAAATACCTCCACTCCAAATGACATCACCCCATTGCTTCACCTTTCCTGCCCTCTTATATTCCACCCCCAGCCTTTTGCAAACATATTTCAAAATGAATACTGCCTCTTTCATCGAGACTGAATTTGAGGCTTTGCTTGAAATCACCTCAGCACATTCTCTAGGCCGAGGGTGAGGAAGGACAAAATGAGATGTGAATGTGCTGAAATGCTGGGTCCACGATTCCTCCCCAGCTCCTGCCCACTGACATTGCCACGCTACCCAAATTGCCGGGCTCTCAAACTCCTGTTTCCTCCTGTTTGCTTCCTTCCATCATACTTCACCTTACCTTGTCATATTTGAAACAGCCAAGAAACACACATTGCCTTCTATATGGGTTTAAGTTTCTGGACCTACTTTGCACTGAGATCTAGAGCTGCCAGTGTCTGGTGTTTCTGAGGGCAAGGAGTTCTTTCATGGGGAGCAATGTCTCCATAGACTATCTGGCAGAGGGGGGTCCCAGTGTTAGGGCATCTGCTTTGTGAAGTCAAGGGTGATGACCTCTTTAGATCTGCTTTGCTGTTATATGAAATTCTTAGCTTGGATCTGGAGGCCTGGGAATGGGCTTAATGTCATTTCAGAATAAGAATAGAATGGAACATGAGTGTAACCTCTGTTTTATAGGAAGAAGTGTTTCTGTAGCATCTTATTTACAGGGATTCTGAGTCAGGGCTCAGCAGAGAAAAATAACGTAATCGATTTTAACAATGGTCACCAGGGATACCATGGGGGGAGTAGTTGGCTTATGTGCTGTATATTTGTGCATGCTGATCTAGTTCAAATCCTTCATAGCACAGATATTATAACCAAAGCTCAGGAAGGACTTACAGTGAAGAGAGACCAGTTTTAGTTCAGAGATAGCAATGCCTGAATCCCATAGTTTTCTCTAACCCTGGATAAATTACTTGTGTTTCTGAGTTTTATTTTCTTTGTGTGTAATAATACAACTAATGACATCCTCCTAACATGCTGGTTGTGATAATTAGACAAAATTATGCATATGAAATGATCTATTATAGTTTATAACCCATGGTCTTTTAAAATAAATGCTTATTCCTTCCCTCTACAGAAAACAGATAAATTGAAATGTAACATATGACAGCATCTTTTCTTTTCCCCATAAGATCAGTGCATCTCAATTAAGTTCCTAGGAATTGTCTCTTAACTGTTTCATCCCCATTTCTATCCTTAACCTAACATGCATCTCAAAACAAAACACTCTCACGTAGCAAATAACTTATTGAATGCCTTGATAATACCGAGCACAAATAAATGACAGATTATTTGTTTTCAAGGAGTTGTGTAACTAACATTAAAGATAATGTAGATAGAAAATGATATTGACTTTTCCAGCAATGAAGTTCTAGATAGATTTGCCTGGGAATGGGCCCATAATTTATTCTAAGGTAGGTTTTCAGAGATTTTCAAAGGATTTCAAATCTGCAATCTATGTGTCTTGTTACAAGGAGGTTCCACATCAACTTAATTTTGGAGAGTATGAGAAGAAATGTGAAGAACTGGTATCTCTTTTACCCAAACCCAAACCCTAAATGATGAGGCTCTGAAGTCTGATGAGAGTAGGACCAAAGAGTTGGCTCTGGTATTGGATTACTCTCTGCAGTTAAAAAAAATCAATACCTATAGTATCAGCTGTATCTGTACACGTAAGTTAAGCCCTTCCTGAGTACCAAAATGTCTGACAAAAGGGATATATTTGACTTGGCTTATATAGGAATACTTGAGAAAAGTCATTTGGTGGTACTGACCTTTGTGTCATTTGGAACCAGAGATGTGAATAGCATCAGGACTACTTTCCCTAGCCATCTTTTGCTTTATTTTCCCCTGAAAGCTAACTTCTGCTCCATTCTCTCAAAGAGGTATTGGTACCTCTCAAAGAGGTATCGGTGGTATTCAGAGGCCATAGGCAACTCTGAACTCCATTCTTGTGTCTTGCTAGCCAAAGAGAAACAATTTCTCTTCTTCCAGCTTGAGTTTAACAAATCTTGGTGAAGGCATCTGACTGTCATGACTTGAGTCACATGCCTATTCTTGAACTGTGCCCAAGACTGGCTCTCATTGAGTCATGTGAGTGGCTTTATGGCAGGGGCAGGGGAGAAGTAAGCAGCCTGCATGCTGCAACTGCCAGCACCTGCTAGGACCACTTGGGCTGGAGAAGCCTTTATTAGATATAGGAGTAGGAATGGGTGATGCTATTATGGACAACTAAAACAATAGGCATCTACTTCAGTGAGGACATCCAAATTCCATTTACAAGAGGGAATACAGTCTGCTGTCATTGATGGTGTCTTCTGGCTTATGTTTGGTACTCTTACAGCAGAGTCTAAGGAGAGCAAAAATTATATCCCTGGACAAAAAGGCAAACAGAATAAAAGGAGAAAGTAAAGAAAAATGATTTGATTGGACCTTAAAATTCATAATAGACCATTGGCTCTTAAGAGAAATTCCAAGGATTCTCTAATTCTTGTCTTGTCCTTGTCAAGTCAGGTTGAATTCACATACATACAATTAATTATTATTATGGGTTTTTTTACATCTGTATTGGAGTATAATTGCTTTACAATGGTGTGTTAGTTTCTGCTTTGTAACAAAGTGAATCAGTTATACCAATTAAATATTATTAAGTGAAAAATTCAGGGATTTAGTACAGTCACAGTGTTGTGAAACCACCACATCTATCCAGTTTGAAAACATTTTCGTCATCCCCAAATGAAATCCGGTACCCACTAAGCAGTTACTCCTCGTTCCCTCCAATCCCCAGCAAACACCAATTCACTTTCCATCTCTATGTATTCACCTATTCTGGATCTTTCATATAAATAAGAT
Organism: Neophocaena asiaeorientalis asiaeorientalis; assembly: GCF_003031525.2. Classification (NCBI taxonomy): domain Eukaryota; kingdom Metazoa; phylum Chordata; class Mammalia; order Artiodactyla; family Phocoenidae; genus Neophocaena; species Neophocaena asiaeorientalis. Next base: position 2,312,967 of record NW_020185324.1, read on the forward strand.
CATATAAAATAGATCCTTTGTGTCTGACTTGCTTCACTTGACAAAATGTTTTCAAGGTTTATTCATGTTGTAGCGTGTATCAGTACTTCATTTCTTTTTATGGCTGGATAATATTCCAATGTATAAATGTACCACGTTTAAAAATTCCATTCATTTGTTAATGGACATTTAGGTCTTGACTGTTGCGAATAGTGCTGCTATGAACAATTGTGCACAGATATCGTTAGAGTCCTATTTTCAATTTGCGGGGGCTATATACATAGGAGCGAAATTGCTGTGCCATGGGATAATTTCACGTTTAAATTTTGAGGAGTTGACCAAATTGTTTTCCACAGTTGCTATAGCATTTTACTTTTCCACCAGAAAAGTACAAAAGTTCCAATTTTTCTATATCCTCACCAACACTTATTTTACGTTTCTTTCATGCTACCCTTCCTAGTGGGTGTGAAGTGGTATCTCATTGTGGTTTTGAATTACATTTCCTGAATGAAAGGTGATGTTGAACATCTTTGCACATGTTTTTTGGCCATTTGTATACCTTCTTTGCAGAAATGTCTGTTCAAATTCTGTGCCCAATTTTTAATTGTGTTGTCCTTTTGTTATTGATTGTAAGAGTTCTTTACATATTCTGGATACTGGTTCCTTATCAGAGACATGGTTTGCAAATATATTCTCTCATTTTGTAGGTTATCTTTTTACTTTCTTGATAATGTCCTTTCATGCACAAAATTTTAAATTTTGATTAAGTTCAATTTATCCTTTTTTTCTTTTGTTGCTTATGCTTTTGGTATCATATCTAAAAAACCATTGTCAAATCCAAGATCGTGAAGATTTCCCCTTATGGTTTCTTCTAAGAGTTTTATAGTTTTAGCTCTTATATTTAGTCATTGATCCACTTTGAGTTAATTTTTGTGTATTATGGGAGGTAGGGTTTCAACTTCAGTCTCTTGTGTGGGCATCTATTTGTTCCAGCCCCATTTGTTAGAGACAATTCTTTCTCCATTAAATGGTCTTGGTAGTTTTCAACCCTTGTTGAAAATCAACTGGCCATGAATGTATGGGTTTATCTATGGACTCTCAGTTCTATTCCAGATGTTCATATATTTTTGAAAATTTACTTTGAACGTAATAAAATTTCACCCTGGGTGTAACCAAGATGATTTTGAACTCACCAGGCTGAAACTTTTGGGTAGCTTTTCCAGTCAATGTGTGAGACCACCTTGCATCAGCCATCAGTGGATGGTCAATATGGAGATTCTTTCAGGATTAGATTACTCTGCAGCACCATTTCATTTAGTGTCAACATTCTATCTTCAAACAAAATTCAGGCACAAACTTTCCATGCAAGTCCACGTATGCCAAGTTTGAATGACTATTTTTAGATTCTCCTGAGCTAGTCAGTCTTGACAAGGGTCACGTGTCCCATTTTGCCTTCCTACTACCAATTTTCTTACACACACCCTTAATGGCTTGGAAATATCTTCTTTACCTTCTTTTCAGTGAGAAAGAAACACTTGAAATGGGTGTTATTTTTCTTACTCATCTTTAAGGAGATCTCATTTAAGTATAAGTCAACATGTTTGAGAGTCAGCATGTTTTCTGGAAGGGGGGTTATGGAAGGGAAAAAGCTTACAAAGTAGCTCTGCACTTGAGGCTTCCAAAAAATGCAGCCACAGCAAAAAAAAAATTGGAAAGAAAAGTCATACTGTGGTTAGCAAACTTTTCAGGTTCTTTTAGAACAGGTTATATGCCTGATTAGATTTGTGATTGAAGATGCTGCTGGAGAAAGGGGGCTCCGTTTGATGTCAGGTGCGCATTGCTTTTGTTACACTACATAGTGGGTATTTTTTTGATGATGGCAAGAGACTCTGCTTCCTGGATTTGCCATGAAAACACTATTTCTTCAAAAATGTAGTCCTTGGCATAGCATCAAAGTACCTGCATTCTTTTCAAATGGAGCTGCTTCTTGGGAGTTCGTACCTAGTAACTCAAAGTGAACAAGGTGTGAAACTATATTGCATTTATCTACATGACAACCACAATCCACTCTGTTACTAAAGGAAGAAATCGTGTTCCATTTTGAAAGGACAGGGTGGGTAGGAATAAACTATCACCATCACACAAGGAACTCCTAGTTTATATCTTTCAAATCACTGTGGCTGGAAGGAAGGCAGGGACAGAAAAACAAATTCCAAATATCTGAGACTGAGCTGTTGAGCTAAGAAGACTTTCATGATACCGTTGAACAAAATAAGAGCCTAAATAGTAATTCCTCTCTGTGAGTACTGGGACTATTGATTTTCCTGCTGAGGTGACGATGCTCGAAAGGGTTAGGCAGGTGCAAGTAGATCTGGACAAGCCATTTGAATAGGTCTCCTTTTCTAGCACATCTTGGCTATGATGTTAGAAATTAAGCCATTCATGTAAGTGGAACTAGACAGCTAGCTCTGTGGGGATTCTAGCTCTGTAGCCACACATTTGATGTCCACTGCATGCCTAAATGCTATTCCTCTTGGGTAAGTAAGGCTTTGATTACCTCTAAAATGAAGGTATAGACAGGTGAATACTTTAAGTTATTACAGTAATTTGTGCATTAATGTGAATGAGCATTTGAAGTTCAGTGTTCTGACATTTTGATGACTGGTTCTGATTTGGGGAACACTGTGACGATTAGAGAGGGGCGTGGGCTCAGTCTAGTGAGGTCTGGGTTGGGGGCAACTTCTCCCTAAATCTGCCACAGTTTACCTGTATCAGTGACTGATTTCCACTTGTGGCTAAAAGGCAGGAGTCCATTTTGGCCTATCAAAAGTAGGGCATGTGTGGAGGAAAAATCGCTGAGCTTGGAACTGGGAGATCTCTCAGTTACCAGCCGTGTGATTTTAGAGAAGTCATTTGATCTCTCCAAGCTTCTGTTTCCACAGCTGTAAAACATGGCTAATACTTCTCTCTCACATTGATGTGAGGATTAAATGAGCCAACACATATAAAGCACTATATAAATGTATTCCTCTTATTATCAGAGGTATTTAAAACATCAGAGGTGAAATGTAAAATCTTGCAATCCACTCATTAACTCTGTCATTGCAGAGAAGATGAAGGGATTAAATCTGGCAGGTACTAAGCTCCCAGTTTGATTTAAGCTCTTTCCTCCCACTCCCCTACTTGCAAAGTGTTTTCTTCTATTGTTGAGAGTCACTGGAGCTTGGGCCAATTACTTGTGTTGACACATCATTAGAGAAACTCACAAGCACCTGGCTCGGAGGTCTCGCAGCCCATCAGCAGTTCTAGGGCCTTCCAGGTTGTGTGCAGTGTTGGGAAAACCTGTCTTTCTCTACCCTGGGCACAGACCTGCCTGGTAGGGGAACAGCCCTGGACACTATTAACTCTTCTTTTAAAGGTAAAAAAAAGGCTGAAACAGGGCTTCCCTGGTGGCTCAGTGATTAAGAGCCCGCCTGCCAATGCAGGGGACACAGGTTCGAGCCCTGGTCCGGGAAGATCCCACGTGCCACGGAGCAACTAAGCCCGTGCGCCACAACTACTGAGCCTGCGCTCTAGAGCCTGCAAGCCACAACTACTGAGCCCACGCAGTGAGAAGCCCGCGCACCACAGCCAGGAGTAGCCCCCGCTCTCCACAGCTAGAGAAAGACTCCGGGCAACAATGAAGACCCAACGGAGCCAAAAGTAAATAAATAAATTTATAAAAAGGAAAAAAAAAAAAGAAGGCTGAGGCACAGTGACCTGAGCTTTTAAATGGGCTTATTGTTTTGCACAGGGGGTACACGCTTTCCTACATTGTCTACTCCCTCTGAGCACGTGACCTTACTTGTAGTGGTCAGTTGAGATTTACTTAATCCAAATATATATTCATGGCTATTAGTGATTTTTGTTCATTACATGGTAGTTATAGAAAAATTTTGGAAAATGCATATATTTATCTTTGTATATTATGTAAGGGTTTTAAAAGTTAAAACATTTTACTAGTAATACAAAATGGTTAATTTAGAAATGAACTCATACTATAGAGTTAAGATGGAAGACCATTCACTTATGATAGAATATGTATACCACATATACATATATATATATACACACACTATATATATATATATAATTACATGTATTTATACACATATACATATTTGTGTGTATGTATGTGCATATATATATACGGATATACATATATGCATATATCTTTTTCTTTTTTAAAGATTTTTTGATGTGGACCATGTTTAAAGTCTTACTGAATTTGTTACAGTATTGCTTCTGTTTTATGTTTTGGATTTTGGCCACGAGGCATGTGGGATCTTAGTTCCCTGACCGGGGATTGAACCCACACCCACTGCATTGGAAGGCGAAGTCGTAACCACTGGACTGCCAGGGAGGTCCCTATACATATATCTTTATACCCCCCCAAATATATTCACATAGTGGTATGCTAGTAAATGCTTAATAACTGGCTCTCAAACAAACAAGAAAGCCCAAATCTGTAATGTTTGGCAATTTCTATGGTGTAAATACTCCCGCTATGGCCAGTTTCAAGCTACTACAGTGACATCACTGCATGTGGAGTTAGGACAAGATCGAGCAGTCAGCCCATGTGAGCCAGTAGGGGCTGGCTTTAGCACGCCACTGGATGGATGTGCACACTGTACGTCTCCTGAGTGGATACACATAACATCAGAAATCTATAAATGACACACATAGTGTGAGTTCGGTATTAAACATTGTAGTTCTGTTATTAGTAGCCGACCTCTTCTTACTAGGGAGTTGCAGAGCTCTTTAAGTACAGCCTGGAAGAATGATGTTTGGCCCATCCTATCTAGAGTTGCTGCATTTTCATCCACTTGATTCCTCCTCTATAAGAGGCTTACAAAGGATCTTGTACAGATAGATCACCCATGGAAGAATTCAGCTGGGCAAAGCACCATTATTACAGCTTGTCCAGGAGAGTTTCTGGTTTGTAAGTGACTCACCAATAGCTCTAGGGGAACCACTGCTGTTAAGAGTAGCACTCTGCAGGAACAACAAACGGCAGGATATTAGTTGTTAACACACACACACATATATACTGTCTCTACCTCATTTTGGTGGAGCCTATGCTGTTCTCTGGGCAAGCCTACAGCCAGGAGAAAAGGTTGCCCATGCAGTGTGACTTAAGGTTGCTGGGAAGCCTTTTTCCGCCCTCCTCCCTTCAAAAGAATCATCCACAAACTTGGAAGACGGGAACTTTTCCTCACTCTATTTTCTGCTCCACCATTAGGGATCCTTTTGTTCCCATTAATAACATTTTTCCTTTTAAAAAGCTTAGCCTACTTGGTAAGAGGGGGACCACAGGACGGGAGAACAGAACACAGAAATGAAAGATAGGCAAAAATCCAAAGATAAACTTGCTTTTTGTACATTTGGGCCTAAGATAGCCTGCCAGATGGCAGTCTTATTTCCCTCATTTTCCTGGCCCACTGCAGCTCATCTCCCCCTTACAGATCTGCCCCTAACTCATTCCTGGTCCATACTTTAGTTGATGCTAACTTGTAGACTTAGTCCCCAAACCTTGAATTATTTGGAGGACCTTAATAACAGGTTATTATTAATTTATTAAATTCAACATTTTACATGTGCCCTGCCCTTGAAAAGCTCACAGTTTCTTGGGAGAGACATTACTCTGCAACTGCATACTTTGTCCTAAGGGCTTGATGGAACCCAGAGAAAATATTACTCAGCAGTTATTAGTGAGCACCTTGGAATTAGATGGGCTTAGTTTCAAATACTGATTTTGATGTTTACTTGAGGTGAAACTTTGGGCAAGTCACTTAACTTCTCTGACATAAACTTTCCTAATAATGCCTATTACATAGATGTTTACACTGGAATGAGTGTAACTTCCATAAGGGCAAGCATTTTATTTTGTTCACTACTATATCCCTACCAAGTAGAACAATATCTGGCACATAGTAGGTGGTCAATAAGCCAGGTAAAGTGCCTTGTAGAGTGTCTATAGGTACTTGATAAATGTTATTATTTAAATTATACCCTCATAGGAGATAAGCAGTAATTCTGCCTGTGGGATTAGAAAAAGGTTCATAGAGTTTTCATCTCGAATGAGACATAAGAGTTACCAGGAGGAAGAAGGCCAGTGGGAGTTCTAGGGAGAGGAAATAGCATGGACCATCGCAGTCGTGAGTGGTCTAACAATTCCAGAAAGAGTGAAATGCTAGACTTTATAGGGATGTAGTGGCCTAAAACAGATCACAGTCACCCATCAACTCTAATGATAATTTACCTCTTTCTGGGCTAACCACTGGACCCTGATTTTCGTACCCTAATAATAATAACCATCGGTTACATAATGCTTACTGCATACAAAGCACATAACATATATTAACTCATTTAATCCTTATAAGAATCTTTTGAGATTGGTACCATTATTATCCATTTCAAGATGAGGAAGGTAAGTCAAAGGGGTTGACAGACTTTTCCATGGCCCACAGCTAATAATTAGAAGAGGTAGAGTTCAAACCCAGACATTTGGGCTCCAGAATCTTAATGCTTCTGCAAAGTAGCTTCTAGGTCATAATCAGATTTTGTGGTCAACACTAGTACTGCTCACCAAAATCTTCAGGCTCACAGGGAGAGGGATGGCCATGTAGCTCCCTTCAGACAACATAATGTGATCAGAAATGGTGCCTTTTACTTCTGTGCTTCTCATGCTCTCCCCCAACCATAAGGAGAATCACTTTAGCTACACAATAGTGGAGCCTCTGTCAACCTAAACCGTTGAATTTCTGCATGGAGGACAGTTGCCTTGGAAAGATGCCTAGGTCCATAAGAGTGTACGAGAAGGAATTAAATTTTGTTGTAGTGTTTTGGGATTGTTTGTTATTGCAACACAACCTAACCTCCCCTGACTGATATGACTCTTCATGCCCAGACCCTTACTCTGACTAAGTGGGACCTGTGCTTGAATTCCTGAGCTAACCCTTCCTTCCTAACCTTTGCCTCTACTCATTTATCTGGGCCCCCCTTTTTCCATTTTGGGGGGCTAATGCGCCTAACATCCCAGTTCATTTCTAGTGGTTCACACACTTACTTGCACTTGCCAATTGCATTTCCCAAGGAGCGGAGGTTTTGGCTTAGAACCCCTATTTGTAGATTGACCAGTAAGATATTTTCTTGCCTATGTTGCCTGACTTACCCACCCAATGCTGTGATGTACCCAGATAAAGCACTTTTTCTAGTATCTTTGTCCCTTGAAAACTGTATAGTGATATGTTTCTGGATATTGTGACATTTCCTTGGTAAGCCTTTCTGATTAAGCAGAATCATTAATTCTCAACCAGACCTGCCCCTTAGCCTTCACTCCTGTATTAGATCAGTGCTAGTGTCTGATTCTGGCTTATCCTGGTACTGTCTTTTATATACAGGCATGGATCTCTAATCGTCTTCTTAATAAAAGCCACTTTACATGTGTTCAGAATGCCCAAGCTAGAAATTCAGAAACTTCACGAGTATTGATAGAATAGGCTCAACTTTTAATCGCACACTTCAGCATTCCTATTCTTTGGATGTTTTCAGTGTTCTTCCTGTTCTGCTACTACCAAAGATGATAAAAATAAAATTAAAGTGAATATTTAATATCTGAAACCTGGACAAGAGGGCAAAAGAGAGTTTGTATAAACAAGTGAAAAATCTTGTTTTAGTTACACACAATTGTGGTAGGCAGAATTCTAAGATGGCCTCTAAGAGTCCTGCCCCTAGTAAGCAGGATTTACGAATACAGTGTAATATCACTCCCATGATTATGTTACATTTTATAGCACAAGGGATTTTGTAGATGTAATTAAGTTTCCTAATTAGTTGACATTCAGTTAACTGAAAGGGAGATAGATTTTCATGGGTGAGCCCCACATAATCAGGTAAGTCCTTCAAAGAGACAAGGACTCTTGATGGCCTAGAAATAAGCAAAAAGCCATGTTGTAAACTGCCCATGGAAGGGGCCATGTGGCTAGGATCTGAGACGGATTTCTAGTTGCCAGAAAGAAAATGGGACCTCAGTTGTATAGCCACGAGGAACTGAGTTCTACCTACTTGAATCAGCTTGGATGGCGGCTCTCAGCTCCAGATGAGACCCCAGCCTGACCAATCCCTTTATTTCAGCTTTGCATGGTCTTAAGCAGAGAACTCAGTCAGGTCATGCCTGGAAATCTGACCTACAGAAACTATGAGATAATAAATGTCTGTCGTCTTAAGCCACTAAATGTGTGGTAATTTATTATGAAGCAATAGGAAGCTAATGGAGTAATTAACTGCTCAAATGGGGAACAAGAGATATCCTCTTGGATACTAGTGTAAACGTAAAAGAAAGATGAGGTTTGGTAAACGAAAGGTCATTATGAATGCCTTTAAAAATTGATAAAAAATAAAGAAAACAGATCTTACTAGGTGGGAGAACAAGAGTCCCACTGACCTCCCCCAGAATAATTCATTGTAAAGTTACATTAACTTTTTTCATTTAAGAATTATTATATTACTGTTACCAGCTTTACTGAGATACAAATTATATACAATAAACTGAACATATTAAAAATGTATAGTTTGGTAAGTTTTGACATATGTGTGCATCTATGAAGTCATCATGACAATAAAGAGTGTAAAAACACCTGTCACCCCCAAAAGTTAAATACAACTCTTCTGTAATCCCCTTGTAACATTGCTCTCCACAGTAGGGAACACCGCGGCCAAATGGCAACCCAAATCAAGAATATTAAATTAGTTTTGGCTCTTATAATTTTCTCCTCACAGTGTATGTTTTAAACCGGTCTAGATTGGCAATCTCAAATATATCTCAGTCTGGAACCAGTGGAGGAACTGGAGGGTAATAAAAAGGGACAGGAAAAAAAAGACCTTTATTCCCCTATTTTCAAACAAATGACTGCCAGTGCAACAGTTATGAGTTTTGGCATCCAGATATAAGTCAGAGTTTCCCAATCACATTCATACAGTAACACAACCTATATCATGAATTAATCAGGAAAACAAGGCGTTTTCACCTTTTTCCAAGTCCATCCATGAATCCATTCGTACTTCTTTCCTCCCAGCATTTTCCATACACATTGATTAGGCTTTCTTCCTCTATTTCTCCTCCAGGTTTTTTTTTTTTTTTTTTTTTTTTTTTTTTTTTTTGCAGTACGCGGGCCTCTCACTGTTGCGTCCTCTCCCATTGCAGAGAAACAGGCTCCAGACGCGCAGGCTCAGTGGCCATGGCTCACGTGCCCAGCCGCTCCGCGGCATGGGGGATCCTCCCTGACCGGGGCATGAACCCGCGTCCCCTGCATCAGCAGGCGGACTCCCAACCACTGCGCCACCAGGGAAGCCCTCCTCCAGGTTATTTTTGGATCTACCCACCATATAGGAATTAATAATGGAGAAGGACAACAGTGATCTCTTTTATTCTTGGATTTCTGTTAGATCATTCTCTGAAGAAATACTTATTTTCAGAACTGGACATATTTTACTTCAGGAAGACAAAAGAAACCTAAAATAAATTTTTTTCAATGAAGTATATTAAATAGGCAGTATCCCGTTCATTTTTTTTAGAGTTCCTGGAAATCAAAGGTTCAAAAAGAAAGCAGTGAAGAAAATAAGAGTAATTATCTTTTATGGTTCATATTTCACCCATATGAAGGTTGAGGTCTTTAGAAATACCATCAGGTAGTTTTATCTTATGAAACACAATGTTTGTTCCTCAATATACAGGTATGAAATTTTGCAATCAAGTACCAGATAAACATTTTAAAGGTAAGCTCATTCGAATATAAATTCCTTCTCACTTTTGATGAGGTGATATTTTCGAGACTGCCATTGTTTCCTCCTTTATAGCATTTCACAATTCTTCAAATCACTTCACTTATATTCTCTCTTCTGATACTTTTAGTATCCCTGTGGGGCACATAGGGCAAGTGGTTTTATTCCCATTTAAAGACAGAGGAAAGCTAAAGATTAGAGAGATTATCTGGCTTGCCAAGGACTGGTTGTGTTGAGACTAAAACCCAGATCTTATAGGTCTTTCTCTCACCCAAGGCTGTCGGTGCTCATTTTCTCAATAGGCATAATTTTCATAAACTGTACCAAATAATGGGTCACAGGTGATGTGTGTTTGGTTACCTTATGGAATTTTCTTAATGAAAGAATTCCTTATAAAGCATTTCTCTGTATCAGACAAGTCAAACTAGCATAGTTACTGAAAGACAAGTTTTGCTAAATCACTGTTCAAGAAAGACAGTCTTAAAATAGTGAAGGGTCAAAATTAAATGCATTTAGTTCCCTCCGCTGTAGGAAAAGACAAAAGCATTGCAGTTGTGCAAGTTCCTGCAGACAAAGCAGAGGACGGAAAAGGTCCTCCCCATTTGTATTTATTATGACAGATACTGTTTAATCTTCCACCTTAAGTTCAAATTGCCAGATTTTTTTCTTGTTAAAAAATCAGAGAAAAATGATGACAACATGAAAATGAGAGGTAAGGTCCTCTTAGAGTCCTCATTGTCTACCGAATAATTCTGAACAAATCTCTGCTCTGGGCTCCACCTGTCAGTTCCTAAGTGAAGGGGGAAAGACAGAAGAATGGCCCTGTAATTTCCATGTGAATAGGAAAACCATTTCCCAGATCCACTGCTCAGGGTAACACAAATGAAACTGTTAAAAGACAGATTCACCAGCAGAAAAAAAAACAAAAAACAACAGGCAAACAGGAATATTTTTTTCTTGGTCAGACAGTGCCAAGAGTGGAAAAGGAAAATATTTTTAAGGCTGAGAAAGACAAAACTACTGCACTAACGCGAGTGACGTGACCCTAAGACAGCCCTTGGTGTCTCGTGCTCTCCTGGGCTCCAGGGACTCCAACAAGTGGTAGGATGACCTTGACTGATGGAAAAAGTGGGTGGAAGCGAAGAAGCTACCTAAGAGTTGGTATGTGGGCAAGGTAGAAGCTGAAGCCTTTTGAGCTATCACTTTAGCCTCCCAGAAAAGATGCCAAGTTCCATCTGCCTTGGAACTGAAAAGGGATAAAGTGGCTTATTTTGAGTTACTTGTGGTTTTAGTCTTATTGACTTCTAAACACACCTTTCCCTTCTCCTTCTTCCTTCCAGCCTTTCTCCCCTCCAGCCTATACACGTTACTACATGTCTCCAGTTTCCCAACTCATGCTCATCCCACGTCCTTTAATTCTCTCACACTAAGCACCTTCATGAGTCAAATGTCAGCAGAAAACCTGGAGCTGCCAAGAAGTCCCTCCTCCCCCTTCCTTGTTCATGCTGTGTTAAGTGGTCACCCATCACAGCCCAGTTCCAGGCGAGCTCTCTCACTGGTTTCCTCCCCACTCTTTGCTCTGGAGGAAAGACTCTCTCTAATGTTTTTCTAATCCCTCTGTCTTTCCCCCTTTCTGCTTCATTCTGTCCTGTATATGTCCATCAGCTTAGTCTTTCTCTGATGCCCCTCTACTCAAATCACTCAAATCATTCTTTTGCTCAAACCTTCCCAGCAACTCCTTATTACAACCGAATGAAAATCTAGACTTCTTAGTCTGGCCTTCAAGTGTTTGGGGGGAGGCTGTTCATTGTGGGCCAGGAGGATCCCTGCACATCCTTACTGAATATGCCAACCATAAGGTCTAACTATCCTTTGGCCCTGAGCTGTTTCTGTAGCTAGTCACGTGGCAACTAAGTAGGTCAAGGTGACTGCAGCCTGATTGCATGGAAACTGGTTGCTCCCTGGAGGAAGGGGACTGGCTTGTTTATTGCCTGCTATAAAAGGTGCTGAGCCTCGAGCTCTGGGTTCCCCTGTGGCACTACAACCCACTATTCATGTAGCTGTTATTTGTGTTCATTGCAACACCCCTTTGGGACAGAGGCACTCTAAGACAAGGAAACTAGCACAGCTGTGGGGATGCTTCTGCTGTTTCCTGTGCTGTGGGTAATGAACTGTCTTGTTTGACTCCATCATGTTTTGTTTTCTACTTTTGGCAACTATGGAGCTTTGGCAAGTTGACTGCTTGCTTAATGTATGGGAGAGTGTTCTTTCTTGCCAAAGTATTTTCATAATCTATAATTCCTTTTAGTGCTGAATATGTATTTGTTTAATGAATCAATTAATAGATGAATCCTTGGACCTGGCCAAATCAATCTAGACTCTTGTCACTCAGAAACCCAATATGTACCCATTTCTGCTCACACTGTTTCCCTTTACCTGAAGTTCTCTTTTCTCATGTTACACCTTGTCCAAATCCTTCTCTTCCATTATGAACCCTCTCTAATGCCCCTCACCCAAGCCTGTAATCAATCTCTTCTTCATTTACCCTTCCACAGGACATTATATGTACATCTCATATGACACTGACTACTTTAAATACAATATTATATCTAGGGATATTCAATTTACTTCCAAAATAGTAGGCATTTGTTGAATACTCAGTGTACGTCAGGAACTGAGCTATTTGCAGGAAATATTGGAAATGCAAAGATAAATAATATATGGTCCCTAAGTGCATTAACTCCCAGGCTATAACACAACAGTCCTGTATAAAGGGATAAGGGGTATGACTGAGCTGCTATTGCAGTACAGTAGGGGCTACAACTGTTTCCCCTTAAATGGAATATCTGGGAGAAGCTTCGAAAGGAGGGTACATTCTTCCCTGTGTTTGTCATTTATGCCCATTATGCTCATGGGCACAGGGCTTATCTGCCTTACTAGTTGATTTTTTTTAAAAGTTTGTTTTTAATCCCTCACAATGAACTAAAGCATTCATTTATTTATTAGTTAATTTAATTAAATAAATATCTATTTATCTAGTATTAGATTTGTTTAGTACATTTACCGAGCACTACTAGGTACAAGGCCATAAACTAGAGACCAAGGAACATATAGCTTTCCTGTAAAGGTAGACCCTGCTTTAGGGAACTGCTCCCTCTTAGCAACTGATGTCTGTAAGGCTGTACTCAGAGGATCCCAAGGTCCTACAGTGACGTGAAGCATTTTAATTTAAGATGTTCCAGCTCAAATTAAAAATTCATACAATATTTCAGTAGGGTTGTGCTTTTTTTTTTAGCATAGTTTCTGTATGTACCATAATTCTATCCATCCTTATATGCTCAGCTCAAACGGCATCTCTTCTCAAAGCCTGACGTCTTTGAGACTGACATCGTTCTCAAAGACTGACGTCGACCTTTAGGCAAAATAACTTCATTGCTCCCTCTTTGCCTCTCTTGTGTCTTTTGTTAATATCTTAATTATCAATCTATTTCGTGTATGTATGCCCATGTGTGTGTTTGTGTTTAGTATTTTGGTTTCCCCTATAACAGTGAGCTCCTTGATGGCAAGTATTTTCTCAGTGGTCTTTCTTTTTATTAATTTATTTCGTCTTTATTAGAGTTTCTGCCACTTCGAAGTTACTAGGCAGCTATTTAACGAATGATTCCAAAACCTCTACTTCATTATCAAGATTTCTGACACCCAATCAAGCAATTGCAGTCAAACACACTTAAGAAGTGATTTTTAAGTGCTATTGTACATAATACATAAATTACACCAAGAACGTGTATTTACAATATATAAAGGACTCTTACAAGTAAAGACTAAGCAGACAGACAGCCCAATAAAAAACAGGCAGAGATTCAAACGAACACTTCAGAAAAGAAGGTTTATAAATGACCAGCGAGTCATGGAAAAGATGATCTGTTTCACTAGTCATCTGGGAAGTAGAAATAAAACCACAATACCATTTCATGTTCTTGAGAATGGCTAACATGAAAAAGACTGGAGATACCAAGTGCTGGTGAGAATGTGGAGCAAATGGAGCCATCAAAATAGTGTTGGAGGGAGTGTAAAATGGTACAGCTGCTTTTGAAACCAGTTTGGCTCCTTGCTTCTAAAGCTAGACATCCAGTACCCCTATGATATAACTTAGCAATTCCATAGGAGAAATAAACCCTACGTCCACAGGAAGATTTGTACCTAAATGTTCCTGGTAACTTTAAACTGGAAACAATTCATGCGTCGGTCAACAGGTGAAAGAATAAAAAAAGTGGAGTACATCATACAGTGGAATTCTACTCACATTTAAAAGGAACAGACTGCAGATATATACAACGTGGGTAAAACTCTAGATGATTTTGCTAAGTGAAATAAGTCAGACTGAAAATAGAACACTCATGTACAATTCCATTTATATAAAATACTAGAAAATGCAAACTCATCTAGAGTGACAGAACACAGATCAGTGGTTGCCTGGGTATGGGACAGAGCTAGTGATAGATTGAAAAAGGGCACAAAGAAACTTTTGGGAGTGATGGAAATGTTTGGTACCTTGATTATGATGATGGTTTCACTGGTATATGGCATACAGTTTAAATATCTGCGTTTGTTATATGCAAATAATAGCTTAATAAATTATACATCAAGAAAGCAATAGAAGTAGTATTAATTTGGAAAAGTAAGTGCCACCATTTTTTTTATAGAAACCATGATAGAAATGAAGTATCAAAACAATTAGAAAAGCACCATTAGAAACTGCCCCGATAGTTGTTAATACCTTTGCCCACCCCAAGCATCATCCATGTGTAGTGGAGGGGATGCCCACTCCCCACAAATAGCATTTGGAGCCCGTTGAGATTGACTTTATGGCACGAACTATGGGACTAAAACAGGAAACACTCGGGACTATTTGAAGGACTTTTATTTTCAGTGCAGATGTTGGGTTGGAATAAAGCCCATCTGTGAATCTCGGTGGCATGTTTTTCACTGGACTGAATTCCTTAATAATACTGGTGTTACAGATAAGACAAATACTAGTAGCATCCTTCTTGGCTAGCAGCATCACACCAGGCTCTTAGGTATAGGAGTGATGCTTTGGGTTGTGAAGCTATGTGAGAATGAGGAGTGATACAGTGGGATTCAGTCCTCTAGGAGCATATGGTCAGTCTATTGGGAAACATGACATAAATGCCACCAAGAGAGACATGGATTATAAATCATGCACAGAATCAAGAAAATATTCACACACACAAAGGAATAAAAGAATGGTCCTCTGCTTTTATGGGCCGGTGGGACAAAAACTTCAGTTTGGAACTTGGCATTTGGTCCTGAGACGGCAAGGAAGGTTTATAACAGTTTTGAGTTTTTTAAATAAAAATAAAGTATAGCTATGATTGTGGTTACAGATGCACCCAGTGCTTCTCTTAGGCTGCGTGCTGTATGTGATTCACATTCTATAGTGAAAAAAAAAATCTAGATTAAAGACGGTTTTAAAAAGGAGAAAGTGAAAATGATTAAAAGTGGGAGGATGGGTGTTTTGCATAGATGGTTTCTGAAAAGCATGTTTCATGTGATTTTTCCAAAAGATATGACTTTAAGGCTGTGTGTGTGTGTGTGTGTGTGTGAGTGAGTGTGTGAGTTTGTGTTCATGAGAGACAGAGACAGAGAGAAAAGAGAAAGAGACAGAAACAGAGACAGAGAGAGGTAGTAGAGACAAAGAGATAAAGAAAGACAGAGACAGAGCTCATCAGAGAGAGAAAGCTAGAGAGAGACGGAACTAGTGAGCTCAAGAGTTTGTGTGTATTTAGTAGCCTGTCATGGGTGTCTTTGGACCCATTGCTATTCTTCCTCTATCTTTCTGTGTATCTTTCTTTTACTTTCTCCTAAATTGTCCGAGAGTGGTCCTGAGATGACACAGAAGCCCTGTGCTAATGGGCGGGAGAGCGGACTCACTGGGGGCTTCCGCAGCACGTGGGGTAGAGCTCTGTTAGTCTCAACTTGCAGCTGGAGTGCTGACAGGGTATCAGTCATCGGGGGTGTCAACAATAAAGGAATTTTAAAAGCCTGTCTGTCTTGCCCTACCATCCAAATTCCTTAAGTGCCATGAGAAGCAAAATTCTGACAAGAATAGTTTTTTTGTTTTCTTTTTTCTTTTTCCTTTATTCAACCTGGGAATGGTGTGGCTTTGTTGAATCTATGAAAAGCAAGAAAGAAAAAGGAAAAAGAGGCAATGGAATCCTTGTCCTTTTCACATGTTTGGAGGACTCTTGTGGCTGCTAAGATGAGATTTATTCCAACATGAAAATGGGTTAAGGAAGTGGGAATAGGGGGAGGAGCCCTTGGGAACAGAGGGGAGGGTATACATTTCATAAAATGCCAGTGTCTTGGCACGCCTGACTGGTCCTGAGTGAGAGGGCTCTTCCATTCTGGAGACAAAACAAATACGTGCTATGAGGGAAAGATAACAAGATCTATGCTCTTTGGAAAGGGTAAAAATCTACAACAGCTTGTCTTTTCCTTTTCTGGGGCTTTTCTTCTTCCAAAATCAGTTCTTGTATGTGTTTGTTTCTCTATGTATTCTGGTGTTTCGATCTCCCCAGGTTTATTTTCCTCTTGGGGGGCGGGGGAAAGAAACTTAGGTCTGAAGTTAGGTGATTGGTTTCAAGTCACAGGTCATAGGTTCAAGTCACACTACATGTGTGAGCTTGGGCAAGTTCCTTAACTTCTCTGAGTCTCAATTTCTTCATCTAAAAAATGAGGAAAAGGAATAATAATCGCTGCAAAGGAATCTAAGAAAATTTGTTGAGACAGTCAATAAAAATAGATTTTGCAGAGTAGCTGGTGCATTGGAAGTGCTCAGTGACAGTCAGCCATTATGGCTGTTCTTTTCCAGCCTCAGCTGCCTGCTTCTTCCTCTGCTTCCTCCTGTAGACAGACGTCCTGAGAATTATAGTCATGAACCTATGGTCTGGTTAAGCAAGGGTTCAGGTAAGGCTGAGTCCTACCAATATTCTTGGGTCTGCTTACTCAAATGCAGATTCTTGGTTTTTTTTTTTGTTTTTTTTTTTTGTTTTTGCGGTACGCGGGCCTCTCACTGTTGTGGCCTCTCCCGTTGCGGAGCACAGGCTCCGGACGCGCAGGCCCAGCGGCCATGGCTCACGGGCCCAGCCGCTCCGGGCATGTGGGATCCTCCCGGACCGGGGCACGAACCCGCGTGCCCTGCATCGGCAGGCGGACTCCCAACCACTGCGCCACCAGGGAAGCACTCAAATGCAGATTCTTAACATTACATTCCAGTAAGAACAAACATTTCCAGACCACCTGCTTTTCCAAGTACTTGCCGCTGCTGGGGGTCCAGGGTGGGGTGGGATGAGGGCAAGGTAGAGAAGGAGGAGAAGGAGGAGACAAGTTCATATTCTGTTTTGCAGCAGCAGTAAATGAAAGCATTCAGAAATTATGAGCTAAAATGAGAAGGCAGAGTCACTGTGAATCATAAATATTGGTATCATAGGCAATAAAGTATGGGCATAAAAATGTAAAAATAAGTAAGCAAACTTAAGTATGGGGAAGAAAAAAGAGGAAGAAAATTATATCAAAGCATCAGCAGTGGTTATCTTCAGATGAAGAGATTGTGGATGTTATTTTTTCATTATTTCTATTTTTTTTTTTTTTTTTTTTTTTTTTTTTTTTT
>NW_020185324.1:2330482-2464227 GCF_003031525.2 Neophocaena asiaeorientalis asiaeorientalis
GGGTTTTTTTTTTTTTTTTTTTTTTTTTTTTTTTTTTTTTTTTTTTTTTTTTTTTTTGCGGTATGCGGGCCTCTCACTGTTGTGGCCTCTCCCGTTGCGGAGCACAAGCTCTGGACGCACAGGCTCAGCGGCCATGGCTCACGGGCCCAGCCGCTCCGCGGCATGTGGGTCTTCCCGGACCGGGGCACGAACCCGTGGCCCCTGCATGGGCAGGCGGACCCTCAACCACTGCGCCACCAGGGAAGCCCCATTTCTATTATGTTTTATACTTTCCAAATATATTGATAGATGGATTGGGGGGGAGGGAGAATGTATATCTATATCTCTCTACCTATATCTATCTATGTATTATATCCCTATGTCTATGTACACCTATGTCTACATCATGGTACTTTAAGGCCAGTGGTAGGTATCTTATAAAGTAACATTTTGAGAAACTTAGTATTTAAAAGAACTGTAATGTATAATATTTTCACAACACTTCAGCTTTCCTCATGCTTTATTTCAGAGTCATATGCCATCTCTCTTCCAAGGATAAAAGATGAATGTTTAGGGGCTCCAAAAATCTTGATGTCAAGAGGAGCAGACCAGTAAGAAGCCACAGCTCTAGAGTAATAACACTAACATTTGTCAAACACTTTGCGCCCTTTCATGTAACTTATCTCATTTTATCCTTAGACTAACTCTCTGAAGTAGGCAATGTGGCAAGATAATTTATTGATATTCATTTCAGTAAATGGATTTATGGGTTCATTCAGTCATTTCTTCATTCATCCAACTAATATGTATTAAGTCCTACTATGTGCTGGGAATTTTGGCTAGCACAAAGGATAATGATGAGATATACAGGACAGACTTCTGGTTGGGGGAGACAAACAATAAACCAGTAGATAAGCACACAAGATAGTTTGAAATGCTGGTGGAAATAAATAAGATACTAGAAAGACGTTTTAAAATAGGGTTGCCTAAGAAGACATTTTTGAGGAAGACATTTGTGCTGAGACTCAAAGTACGAAAAGGAGCCAGGGTGTGTGCTGAGTTGGAGCAGGAGTGTTTGAGAAAAGAGAATAGTAGGCATATAGTCCCCGAGGCAGGGAGAGGATGGAGCTGTTCCAAGAGCAGAAATGGCTTGAGAAAAGTGAGATGGGCGGGGGAAAGGATGAAAGTTTTTCCCTCCACATTTCCAAACAAGTATCTAAGTCCTCAGTACCTCCCTTCCTATGGAAATCTTGTACAAACTGCTGGAAAAATAAGACTTTGTTGGTCTTTTATAGAGAGTATGATAAGGTTGGAAAGCTGGGCTGGTGAGAGGGAGGAAAAGTGTCTGTCCTTGGTTGTTAGATATACAGATATAGATAGATGACAGAGATAGATACATAGATACATAGATACATAGATAGGGTTCCCAGAAACTGAGAAGTAATCAAGGGTTAGCAGTTTCAGAGGCTGGAAGGACACTTGTTTCTTGAATGTACCTTGGGGAGGTGACATGACTTCCACTAAAAATAAAGAAATGGTGACCTGTGGAGGCCAAATGCAAGCCATAGGGAGTTCCAGCTTCCTCAGGGTTTCTGAGTCATGGCATGGAGAAATAACCTGGACCAGTAGGGCTGAAGAGACCATTGGAGCTGAGCTAATAGCCACTCAGAAGTCACTAGTATGCGCATGACCAGTGGGCCTCCTAAATCTTTTGGTACTGAGAAAGACCCAGGAGCTTGGCCCAGCTCCCGAGGGCAGGTAGGAAATAATGACTAAAACTGACAATGTGTTGGCACAGGGTATGGGGGCAAAAATACATGATTTGTTGGTTTTTCTCTGTGTGCCCCACCCCTAGATCCACTCCCCTCTTGTCTTCCCTGTTCCGCACCCTGGAAGGCCCACCACTATGATATCTATCACCCCCTTTCTCTGGTCCTCCAACCTCCACTGAGATTCAGCCACCAGGAGACATGGGCAGATACAGGAGGGTGAGTGGAGCAGAAATCAGATACCTGTTGTCTTCGCTCTTCTCCTCTTGGCCACTGTTCTGGCAGTGGCTGTGTTTCTGAGGCTACCACTCCTGGTCATCAGCCCCTCTTTCAGGACTCTGGTTTGCTCCCTGACCCTGCAAACATTTTTCTGCCCTCTGCCCATTTAGGTTTAGGAGAGGTCATAGCTTCTTGCTGTTGATAAACCCTGTATCACTCTCCCTTGTCTGTTTTCTTAACTGTGTGTACAGTCTGTAAATAGTCCTTTAATTAAATCCCTGAGGGTAGACTGTTGAGTTCTTGTTGAGACACCAACAGACTCAAGCTGATGAAAAGGAAAACACGATATTTCTCACAAACTCGAATTTGCACGTTAAGATTCATGCGTCCTCCCTTAGGATGGGAGTGACTCTTGCTCATTTTACCTTGATGGAGAAAAGTTTAGTAAGTTTATCCAAGTCACACAGCAGCTAGTGAGAGGCGGGGCCAAGACTTGAGCCCCATGGCTGGTGTTCTTCCCTATACATCAAAGCAAGATCAAACATAAATCTCCTCATCCCACTACAAATTGAAGGTACTGGCTAATCAGCAATGTACCTTCTGCTTTATTATTACAAGATCTATGGTCTTGGATGGAAAGATCCTTTCTAGTTCATCATTCCAAGGCTATATGCCCTCAAGCTCTCTAAGTCTGGAAAGAGGAGGCAAGATTGGCTTCCAAAGAGCAAACATATTTGTTCCCACAAGACAAGCTTCCACCCCTTGGAGCCTTCCAAACCCTGCACTGTCAAGTAGCTGCCTGGTTTTCAGCAGTGTGGGCCTTGATGTTCATTGCCACCAAGTCAGTGGTTGCTAGCAGGAGAAATGGGCTCTAGTCTTACGGACAGTGGTCAATGTGGCTTCTCCAGGTAAAGTTCCTTTTTCTTTTTTTTTAATATATATATATTTATTCATTCATTCAGGTTGTGCTGGGTCTTATTTGCAGCAGGCGGCTCCTTAGTGCAGCCTGCCGGCTCTTTAGTTGTGGTACATGGGCTCCTTA
Source organism: Neophocaena asiaeorientalis asiaeorientalis (assembly GCF_003031525.2). Taxonomy (NCBI): domain Eukaryota; kingdom Metazoa; phylum Chordata; class Mammalia; order Artiodactyla; family Phocoenidae; genus Neophocaena; species Neophocaena asiaeorientalis. The sequence continues at coordinate 2,333,492 of NW_020185324.1, forward strand.
GTTGTGCGGCAGGCTCCTTTAGTTGCAGCTCGTGGGCTCCTTAGTTGCAGCATGCGAACTATCAGTTGAGGCATGCATGCGGGATCCAGTTCCCCGACCAGGGGTCAAACCCGGGCCCCCTGCATTGGGAGCACGGAGCCTTAACCACTGTGCCACCAGGGAAGTCCCAAAGTTCCTTTTTCAGTACTCATCAGTTGTGTCCCAGACAAGCCTACTGTTCCCTTTACTAGTTGACCTATTAAAGAAAAGACATGTGCAAAGACAGATATTTGGGGCTTTGGTTTTCCTTGAGACACAGTAGTCCTAGTGATCCTAACCTGAACACCTGTTGGTCTGGGAGTTACGTGCACAGAATGTTAAAGGTGAAGTGACTGGGTTTTGCATTTTGTCTGGAAACAAGGCTACCCATTTCATCCCCACTGCCTTCCACTTGGCTCTGTCACTTTTGAAGGCCGTGCCCTCTGCAGTCTTTTAAGTTTGTGGATGCTGGTCTAAACCCAACCAAAGAGAGAATATTTCTTCCATTAGCAGATAGTCATCTTTGTTGTGCTAAGAACTATTCCCTGCTATTCTTGGTGCTGGCCTGCAAAAGGCCTAGAATTACTTTTCATTTTCATTTAAAGTTTTTATTCATATATAACATACAGGTAGGAAAGTAGAAAATGTTAAATGTACAGCCCAAATTTCACAGCATGAACACATCCCTTTAAGCACACTACAAGGAGTAGAACATTGTCTGTATCCTGGAAGCCCGCTTTGTAACCTCTGCCAGTCCCCAAAGGTAACGATTCTGCTAGTATCTATCACCGTTGATAGATTCTGCCTGTTTTTTTGGTCATTATATAAACAGAATCATATTGTGTGACTTTTGTGTCTGGTTTCTTTCACTCAGTATTATATTTACAAGTCTTATCCACTTTTTTTAGCGTAAGCAAATTCACTCTCATTACTGAAGTTTTCCCATTGCATGATTTTATCAAAACATATTCATTTTACTGTTGATGGACCTTTGGGTTATTTCTAGGTTTTTTTTGGTTTTGGTTTTTTTTTTTTTTTTTGCCGTTACGAATAATGCTGCAATGAAGATTTCAGACGAGTTTTAGAGCATGTGCATAGTTATTTCTGTTGGTACCTATGTGGGGATGGAATGGTTGGGTCGAATTTTATGCGTACGTTCAGCTTTATAGATACTACTAGTTTTCCAAGGAATTTATTTAACCCCCCCTTGACTAGCATGTGAGAGTTACTGTTTCTCAAAATCTTAATCAATACTTGGATATATTACTCTCTTTAGTTTTAACCATTCATTTGTGCACCTAATTTGAATTTTTCTGCTAAGGGAGTTAAACACCATTTCCTGTTTATTGGCCATTTGTGTATCCTCTTTGGTGAAGGGCGTGTTCAGTACTTTCCCTCTTCTTTGTCTACATTTTGTCTACATTGTCTACATTTTTCTTACTGATTTCTAAAAATTCTTTATTTATTTTGTATGAGTGTTTTATTAGTTAAAGGTATACTAAATATCTCCCTTGGAGGCTTGCCTTTTCACTCTCCAAAAGGATATCTTTTATGAACCCTTTTTTTTTGCCCGTGTTGTTTGTTCGTGTGTGTGTGTGTGTGTGTGTGTGTGTGTGTGTGTGTTTGTGTGTGTGTGTGTCTGTGTGTCTGTATTTTCACTCACCCTTGTTGCAGATAGTTGGATGCTCAGGAAAAGAGAAGGATTTTCAAAAATTTGGTTATTTCTGCTAGCTAGAGTGTAAGATAATACAGCACAAGAAAAAAAATAAGTAGGGAAGAGTGAGTGACCTGAGTCTATGAGTGAACAGGAGAGGGATTCATCAAGAGAATGAGGATGGAGACTTTGTAACATTTTGTGTGTGGAAGGCCGCAATTTAAAGTTATGCCCCATCATTTAATGTGAAAAATCAGAAATGTAAATAATCTTTAGTCCAAAGTGGCTTTTAAATCCTCTAATATATGAACATATTCAGTTGTTCTACTTATCTCTACTTTTATGTGTATTTTCATCCTTTCAGACCTTACTGCATTTTTCCTGTTTTCAACATATCCAGACAGAATGGATGTAATTATATTTGTAAAACCCCTCAAACAGAAAAGTCATACCATGGTAGACCTAGGAACAAGGCCATGGTCAGGACTAAAATGAATGTGCAACAGTGCTAACACCAGCCATCAGTGAAGCAGGGTTGATGCAATTCTGTTTAAACACTATTAGGAAAGTAACACAGATTGAGTTTTTGATGATAGTAAGAGACTTTTCTAATTTTGTTTAAATGTTTTAGTTGAATATTTTTTAAAACTAGAGTCCTTATCTTTAAAATTACATTCCTAAATATTTACAGATGAATTTGAATTATGTCGGGGACTTGCTTCAGAATTATCCAGAGTACAGCAGTGTTGGACACAGTTGACAATTGTTGAAGTTGATGATGGGTATGGGGTGTTTTTTTTATACCATCTTCTATACTTTTCTAAATGAAAAGTTAAAAATAGAATGGGGAAAAAGTGGGAAGAGAGGAATTATAGGTATTGAATCTCAACAACTTTAAACAGTGTCGCTATAAAGGGAAGGAAAATATAAGGTATTATCTTATATAAGATCAAGAAATAGTACTAGGACCAAGAAAGAGATTTGGTGGGGTTTTTTCTGTTTGTTTGTCTCTTTTTATCTTTTGTGTTACAGCATGTTTGTAAGTTATTTGGGAATAATCTAGTAGGGAGAGAAAATCTGATATGCTAGAGGGAGAAAAGACAACTACATGATGTCTTTATAATAGGAAAAAGAGGAAGAGTAGCACAGGCAAAACTTTAGGACAGCAATGAACTTGAAGTGCTTGAAAGGCAGACAGAAGACCAGAGGGCCTGGAGAGAGGTGAGTGAGAGGAGATTGGGTTGTTTCCTACCAACCAGATATTGTAGGACCTGATAGGCACTGTAAGAAATTTGGATTTCATTCTACTGGTAATGGGAAGCTATTGTAGGATTTTAAATAGGGGAGAGATGATTGAAGTTAAGCATTAAAATGATCTGGCATGCTATGTGGAAATAGACTTGCATGTATGCAAGTGTGTTTTGAAGCATGAGGTCAGCGTGGAGGCAGGAAGAGCAGTTTGGAAACAATTTCAGTATTCCAAATGAGAGATAATAGTGGTTTAGACTGAGATTGTGGAAGTGGAGTATTATGGATTAAATTGTGTCCCCTTAAAGAAGATACATTGAGGTCCTAATCCCTGGTACCATAGAATGGAGCTTTGTTTGGAAATTGGGTCATTGCAGACATTAGTTAATGTGAGGTCATAATGGAATAGAATGGACCCTAATCCAATGTGACTTGTACCATTATAAGAAGACAGCCATGTGAATACAGAAACATACAGGGAGAAGGTCACGTAAAGATGAAGGATTAGAGCGATGCATCTACAAGCCAGTGAGTGCCAAAGATTGTAGTCAATCCACCAGAAGCTAGGAAGAGGCAAAAAGGATCCCTTTACAGGTTTTCTAGGGAGCATTGCTGTGATGACACTTTTATTTTGGACTTCTAGCCTCCAGAACTATAAAACAATACATGTTTATTGTTTTAAGCCCCCCAGTTTATGGTGCTTTGTTGTGGCAGCCTTAAAAAACAAATATGGAGGTGGTGAAAATAGCTATATGTTTTGAATAAAATGCATATATGTGATATGTTATTCATGTATATTATTATATCATATGTTATTATAATTATTAATTTTATTAATATTATATTACAAGTGTATTATTTCATATTTTGATTAATGTACTTATTGAGAAAATTAAACTTTTATTGAAGAACATAGAAAAAGAACTGAGTAAATGTTCATATATGAGAAAGTTATACGTCATAAAGAGGTTAGTGCTCCCCAATTTAATCTATACAGTTTAATTTATGTAGTTCCAAAATAAATCACAGCAGGATTTTTCATGAACTTAACAAAATAATTCTAGAATTTACATGAAAAAGTAGAGCTCCAAGAATAATCATGGCAACTTCAGTGAGGAAGAACAAAAGTGGGAATTGCTCACTTATGTAAACAAGATATCAAGAGCATTTATAAAACTGTAGTAATTAGATTGATGCAGTCAGAAAAAAATAGACAAATGAACAGATAATGAACCAAGAAATGTACCCACATAAATATGGAAAGTTGGTATATTGTAGTAGTACAATGAGTAGTTATACAAATCAGTAAGAGAAAGATTGACTTTTCAATAAGTGGTGCTAGGAAAATGTGAAAAACATCAATATATGTGATTCTTAGCTGAAACTTTAACAAAAAAATCAGTTCCTAAAGGTGAAAAACATAACATTAAAACATTTAAGAGAAAATACAGAAGAATATATTTTGTTGCTTAGTGGCAGAGACGGATTTTTAATCAAAATATGAAAACCAAAATCCAAAATAAAAAGTTTAATGACTTTGACTTCATTAACATGAAAATCTTCCATTAAAAGACGCCTTAATGTATCAGCTCATAGAAAACGAAGATTAGGTGATAAAAATGAGTCAAAATGTAGTATCCAGGTTATCTAATAAAGTCCCATAAATCAGTAAGAAAATGAAAGACAATGCAGTAGAAAAATGGGAAAAGGATATGCACAGGAAATCCTTAGATGAGGTAGCCCACATGGCCAACAAATACATTAAAAAATATATTCAATATCACTAGTAATTAGGAAAACTCAACTTACAACATCAAGATATTATTTTACCTAAATAAAAATGGCAAAATAAAAATACTTAAAATGCCAAATGTTGATAAAGTAAAACAGGAATTCTAAAACATGCCTGCTGTGAGGTTGGAGTGAAAATTGGCAGAATCACTAATGAAGATGAATTGGTAATATCTAGTAAAGTTCAAAATATGCATTCACTAATGACCCAGAGATTCTACTTACTGGAATACACCACACAGTAACCCTTGCACACATGCACAAGGAGACATGTATCAGAATGGTCAGTATTTGTAATAGCAAACAATTGGAATGAATCTAAACACCCACCAATAGAAGACTAGGTATAATGGTGCTCAGATGAAAAATAATATGCAACCATTAATATGTATGTGAATTGATATTTACATCTCAACAGACAGCACTCAAATCATTATACTGAATAAAAAAAGTTTTAGAATATTAGCCAATGGATATAAGGTCAGTTGTGTAAAATTTTAAGACACACCAACAGTACAATTTATTGATTTTAATCCATTGAAATAAGAACTGGCAATTCACATACTAACTTCAGAGTAGGGGTTTCTTCAAGGCAGGGAGAGAGGGGGATTAGATCGCAGAGATGTATAAAGGGTCTCAAACTCTACGGTGCTTTGCTGAAGCAAATATTAGCATTTGTTAGTATGGGACATATGAGTATTTTATACTCTTCTCTGTGTTTTTCTGTTTTGTCTACCTTGAACAGGCAAGTCTCAAAAGTGTAAATACACAGGTCAATATGCATATGAAAAGGTTTTCAACACTAGCGCACCAAGAAATGCAACATCATACAAGATACTTTCTAAATTTTTGAATAAAGGGAAATATGCTATTGGGCATCAACATTTAATTTGTGAATTCTTTTTGAGCCAAATGTCTACCTTTAGGAATTCATCCTTAGAAAATAATTGGGCAAGTAGGTAAAAATGCACATATGGTGATATTCCTCACAGAATATTTTTGTTATAGCCAAGATTAAAAACAATTTAAATGTCTCCCAATAGGTGAGTAAGTAATTCATGATGTATTGACCCAATGGAAATCTGTGCTGTCATTAAAAATCCAGATCTGTTTTATTTTTATGAAAGGATATTTATGATACATTATAAGGAGAAAGAAAAATGATTATAGAAAAATACTTCAATGTATGACCCATTCATGTGTGTGTGTGTGTGTGTGTGTGTGTGTGTGTATATATATATATATATATATATATATATACACACACTAACACACACACACATACATATATATATTTTACACACACTAACACACACACACATACATATATATATTTTTAAATATACCTTTTGGGATCATGTGCATAAAAATTTGGCTTTATTTTAAAGTATACAATGAGGTCATGAATGATTATTAACTTATTTGTAATTTCTTCAGTCTTGTTGAGGAGGGGAAAATTTACTTCTACTTGTCTAGGTTCTTTTGGCTGACCTGATAATTAAATTAAATTGACAAGATAAAATAACAGGAGAAAAAATAATTTCATAAATGAAGGGACCAAGGAGGGCAACTTTTATAGCTTTTAGACAAAGAGTTTGAGAAGAACAGACAAGATGAAGAAGTTTGGGTTTGGGATAGTAAATTAGTAAAGAAGTAACAAGGTTTGTTTACACTGTCTTCGCAGCTCTAAATTCCCTGCTTCTGGTGATAAGGATGTTTCTCTACTTCCTGGTACAGTGAGAGAACCTTTCACACGGGAGGTTTCTTTCCTGCTTTCAGGGGGACAGAGGAGGTTCAGAGAGCCCTTCTTGTACCAGCTGCTTCTTAAGTGACTTTAATTCAAAATGATCAGTATGCCATAAGTGGCATATTTGAGGGTGGCCATCCTGAAACCCATCAGTCTCAACATCTTTTCAGAGAAATATGCAAAATTTTTGTAGTAAAACTGTGAGATATTTTCATTTGAAACTAAGAGGACATTAGTAACTGAAGACAAGAAATATTTGCAGCCAAAGGGTAGGAATTTGAACAGTTTCTGATGACAATGAAATCACCATATGTAGAACTGCCTACCCCTCCTGTGCTCTCACGAATTACCTCTACCCTACCATACACACTACGCACAAACACACACACCTACTCAACCACAAAAGCGGGGAGAGAGAATGGAGGTTGAAAACAACAGCCATGACAGGGCTTCTTTGTGAATGGGCTCAAGGAAAAGATGTACTGTACATGCCAAGGGATTTCACTGAGCTCTTGATGGATGGGAGGGACAATGGAGGGAGGGACTTGGAAAGGATTTATGGGGACCAGGATTAAGAGAGCGTGTGAGAATGCCATCACTAAGTCAGCTGGAGGTAAGAGAAACATGTGGAACACTTCAGTGAGACATTAACTGATGCTTCTGCACAGGTGCAGCTGAATGAGCCTAACACCTTATATCAGATGCTCTTCATGTTGTCCAGGATGTCTGGATAAACACATAGAGGTGGTAATGCAGACAGGGAAGCTGGGCAGGAGAGGGAGACCATTTCTACATTCCTTACTCTCTAGGCTTAGAAATGTAGCTTGACTCCATGCCCAGAATTTGCCCACCTGTGTTCCACCCACGCTGTTAACCACAAACACTCGCGGTAAGGCCCTGGAGTCCAGGATTTAAGCCTTTCTGCTGCTTCTTCTCTCTGTTCCCTTTGGGTTGCTGAACATTAGACTGGTCTATAATACGTTGGGGTCTGACTCAACTTGTTAAGATGGCCGTGGAGAAAAGTTCATTCTGCCCCTAAGATGATTAATCTCCAAGGGAATCCCCCTAATTTAAAATGATATACTAGTTGTGGGGTTGGGGGGAGTGAGAGAAAACATTTATTAAGTGCCTGTTACATGCCTGGTGCTTTTGTATGCATTATTGCTGAGATTCTCAAAGCCACCCTATAATATATGCTTACCTTTCTGGTTTTAGAGGTGAGAAAGCTGAGTTGTAAAGGGATTCAAAGAATCTCTAGCTCGAGGTCAGTGAAAATTGTCAGTTCAAGATTGAAAAAAATTTGTTCTTTCTGGACCAAATTCTAGAACCTTATTCATACTCCTCAGGATTTTACAAACTGAATTTCTTATCATGACAGTTAGTTACAACTAATATTTTTGTTTTAATGAAATATAGAGCCAACTAAAATAGAAAACATCAGGGTGTACCCTACATATTCAGGGTTTTTTTTTTTCTCATGAAGATTGAATGTATAGTGTGACACATGCAAATATATTTTTTACTGAGGAGTGCAGGCAAAGAGTTCAAAAGTTATGACACTAAACCCTACTGTATCCACCTACATTTTCATCATCCCCACTCCCAACTATAAGCTGCAGGGCCTCTAAACTGGCCATGAACATAAGCATGGTCCTTTCTCATTTGAACAGAATCAAGACAGACCTAAAGGGAACCAGGAAGTTCATTAAATTAAACATATATTGTAAGATGAAAGAGACTCGTGGCTCCCCTTTGAGTTTTTCCCTGAAACTATGGAGTTGAGGACCTGTTAGTTCTCTGTTATCTTCACCATTATTAATGATGCATAGAGTATGGAATAAGCAAAGGGAAGTGAGCAGCCTAAGAAATGTGACTGGAGCCATTGCCCACTTGCAGGCTGCATGAAGTTTTGAGTTCTGAAAATTATTTGCAAGATTGAGCTATTACATAGTACCTTCAGGGAAAATATATAGAAAAGAGACATGGATAAAGGAGAAATAGCATATGACAGATACAAAATGTGGTGTTAGGACCTTGTCCTTCTCATCACTTATGGTCACATTCCCTGATCATTTTTCATTATGAAGCATTTAGAATACTAAAATTCCAGGAAAATCAAGTCAACTGGGCATCCGTCTCTATTATAAATAATAACTTCATTCACTTATACACAGAATATCACTATCTTATACTGGTGAGAGACATACAACTCTTCTCTTCCTTAGCTGGTTAAGAAACGTCATTGAACACTTACTATTTTATTCAAGGCCCAGGGCAAGGGGCTTTAAGATACACAGAGACATCAATCACAGAGTAAGGTGGAAGAGAATTCAATTAAACAATCTAGTGAAGTTAAAGAAAGACAATTAAGTGCTAGACAAGATGTGCTAAAATAAATGTCATGTGAGTAGATAAACCTAAGGAAAGTAATGCTGATGGTGTATTTAAGTTATTTAACTTTGTACAATTTTTGAACAATTTAGAATTACTAAAAAGTTGTAAAATAGTACAGTTTCCATATACACTTCTCCCAGCATCCTCTGTTAACATATTGTATAATATTTGTCAAAACTAAGAAATTGACATGGGTATTGGCTATTAACTAAATTACATACTTTATTCAGATTTCATCAGTTTTTCTGTTATTGTCCTTGTTCTCTTCCAGTATCCAATCCGGGACAGTGTATTACCTTAGAATGTGGTTAATTTTGATATTGTTTGTAAAAATAATGATTACTTTTCCAAGTCTATTTTGTAGTGGACAGAAGGAATAATATAACAGGTGCTACCTGCTAGTATATTTTGCTGGATCACTGAAATCTCAGTCAAACTGGAACTTGTATATCATTCTACCAGTCAGCTAAAGAAGATGATTTTGAACATGCATGATGTAAAACCATGAACTTTTCACCTTCAACTTTGTTATGAGAAGTGTTTTTTAGGCCTGTCCAAAATTATTTATAGAGAATTATTAAAATTATATATATATAATTATATACGTATAATTACTAAAATTATTTACAGAGGATTACTAAAATCATATATATAATTATAATATATATAATTGAAATGGGCCCAACAGCTGATCTAGTCCAACCCTCTCGTTTACAACTGTAGGAACTGAGACTTACAGAAATGTGATTACCTGGTCAATTGATGAATTAGTAGCCAATTTGGAATCTATTTTTGGCTTTTTTCCTCCCTTTGGAGAGGGATGCGAATCATTGCTCAAGTCCTATAAAAAGTAAAATGCAACTCTTTGGGGAGAACAGAAAGATGGTGAGAACAGTTAGGGAGAGAGTTAAAGCACTAAGGTATCTTCTTTCCTCTCTCTCCCCAAACTTAATACTATTTTTATCAGACATTCTGTCCATTGTGAAGAAGCTTTGCCATCTCTAGCTGTGTGGCCTTCAGAGAATACTTACCCTCTTGGGTGGATAATTGCCTGTTCTCAGCTTTCTACCACATCGTTTCAAAGAAGTGGGACTTCTCAAGTCTCTGGAATTCCTCAACAACTACTTCATATCTCTCTCCCTCTTTGGGAGTTGGTTGAGCACGCACTCTTTTCCTTCTTTTCTATTATCTTTCTTTCTTCTCAAGTTTTGCTTTACCTTTATTGAGTTTTAGTTAATCTTTCCTTGCATTACTAAGAAAACTAAACTCTGGCCAGGTACTTTGGAAAGAATGTCTGTGGAAATCATGAAATGCTTCCGCTTAATCCACTATGATTAATTTTTCTATAAGTATTTTGAGTCTAGTAGGCTTGTTTTTATAGCAGTTACTGAAAAAGGATATCTGTCAGGCATACCATATTTTTATTGTAGATACCGTTGTTAATGAATTGAAGTCAGCATATCACTTTTCAGTTTTAAAGTGGTAGGTATCAAATGAATAACCAGAAACAAAACTTGTCAGTTGTGTCTGGAAAGCCATTGTTAAACACACACTAAATAAAATTAAGTGCCTCACTTTCAAAGAGATGGCTCAGTTTTTTTAAACCCATCACCTAGTCTTACCTCACACAGAAACAAAATAAAGTCATATTCCTTCTTGTAGTATGCAGGGCTCTTGAATAAACAATGACTTGATGTCCAATTAGAAATGTAAGAAATCATAATCCATTTTTGGGTGGACTTTTTAGTTATGTCTAGATGCATAGGCGGGGAGAACATTTATTTTGAAGTCAGACAGAACTGGATTTAAATACAAGCTCTTCAGTTTATTATTTGTGTGACAGTGGGCAAGTCCCTTATTCCTTTTGAGGATTCAGTTTCCTTATCTGCAAACACTTCTCACGACCAAGTTGAAGGTGAAAACTGAAAACACTGAATTGTCTATACCTTTCTAGCATTTTGCTTTACTCCACAAGCCATGAGTGAAAAAAGCCAGTCACAAAAGGGCAAACGTTTATTATTCCACTCGTATGAGGTCCTTAGAGGAGTCAAATCCATAGGGACAGAAATTAAAATGGTGGGTCAGGGGCTGCGGGAGGGAGAAATAGAAGTTGTATTTTAACAAGTAAAGAGTTTTAGTTGTGCAAGATGAAAAGAGTCCTGAGGCTGAATGGTGGGAATGGTTGCACATTAATGGGATTGTACTTAAAGCCACTGAATTACACACTCAAAAATGGTTTAAAATGGTAAATTTTATATTATGTGTATTTTATCACGATTTTTAAATACATATATATTTTGTATAGACACACACACACACATACATGAAAATCATGTCTCCCTAAGTTATCAAATGAATAAAACTCCTACATTGCATATTTAATTCTAAACACAGCTCAAGACTCTTTTTTTAAAAAGTTTTATTGGAGTATGGTTGATTTAAAATGTTGTGTTAGTTTCAGGTGTACAGCAAAGTGATTCAGTTATACATGTACATATATTATTCTTTTTCAGATTCTTTTCCCATATAGGTTATTACAGAATGATGAGTAGAGTTCCCTGTGCTATAAAGTAGGTCCTTGTTGGTTATCTATTTTATATATAGTAGTGTGTGTGGAGGTTGGGATTAACATACACACACTACTATATATAAGACTCCTCTTGTGCTCGCTTCGGCAGCACATATACTAAAATTGGAACGATACAGAGAAGATTAGCATGGCCCCTGCGCAAGGATGACACGCAAATTCGTGAAGCGTTCCATATTTTAAAAAAAAAAAAAAAAAAAAAAGACTCCTCTTGATCTAGTTAATTCTTCGACATCATGTATATCCAACAAGGTTGTAAATACCTTGAGGTCCTGAGCTACACTATATGCTTCTTGAGTTTTGGTTTTCCTACAGCATCTCATGTTATGCCCCCTACACAGGGAGGGGTTAGTGAGATGAAGAGATAAACTGAACCAAATAGGTGGAACAGTCTTATAATGACGAAAGGGAACTTTTTTTTTTAACATTAGGTGAATTTATGGGTTGATTGCCCCTAACAATAGAGTTAATTGTGAAATATTACATTTTATTCAGTTTAAAGGGAACTTTCAATGAAGAAATCCTCTAAGGAATGATGAGGGTGGGGTTAATTCTCTGTGGTGGGTAGAATAATAGCTCCGCAAAGATGTCCCTATCCTAATCCTTAGAACCTGTGAATATCTTACTTTAAATAGCAAAAGGGATTTTGCAGATATGAATCAGATATCTTAAATTATCTGGTTAAGTCCAGTCTAATCACATGAGCCCACTTAAGACTTCCAACTCATAGAATTGTAGGGGAATATATTCGTGTTTTTTTAAGCCATAAAGTATGTTGTCACTTGATATAAAAGCAACAGAAAAATACTACTCTTCCCCTTGAAAGCTCTTAAACTTAAGGAGAGGAGAAGAGATAGAAGAAAGGTGACATAAGGGACCAGACACACTCATGAATATGTTTTTTTGTTTGTTTGTTTTGTTCATTTTGTTTGTTTGAATTCTTGGAAGTTCAACTAGGAGCTCAGTGTCCTAAAATGACAAGAAGGAGGAATCAGAGATCTGCCAACAGCAGAACCCAAGAAGAGGTCAGTGTCCTAATCATGAGGTCAAACTAATGGTCCATAGAGGAAAAGCCCCACTTTCATAGGGACCTCGGAAGCTAAAAGCCCTTGTTGAGCTGAGGTCTAGGAAAGAAGTAGGGTAAAATGTTACGAGCCTAGGAAAGATGGCTTGGCTTAGTCCCAGAACTATTACTTGCGAACTTTGTGAATTTGGGCAAGTCCCCCAAACTGCTCTAAGCTTCAGTTTCCTCACCTGTCAAATGATAATATTAAACGTACTTTACCAGTTTGGGTGCCATGAAGCTTATGCGTACAAATCCTCAGCACAAGTCTGTGCACACGTTATTAAATAACCACTAGCTATTTTTAGTTATTATTCTTTTTGGAAAAGAATTGCAATTCCTGAACTCCAGCAAACTAAAATAGGGTAGCCACAGGGGGTTAATTTTTTGATCAATCAAAAGATTTCACTATGTATCAGATACTGCATCAGGCACTGGAGATAGAGCAATGAATAAAACAGGCGCAGTCCTGCCCTCACTGAGTTTACAGTCTCTCAAACAAGAGTATGTTTTTTTAAATGATGGGTTTATTTAATGTTTTCAGTCAGTAACAAGTGATGAAAATATAAACTCATTTACCACAAGTGTATGTAGTTCATAGCATACATAATATTCTTAATGTATGATCTTCATAAAAATAACCATACATAAATATTTACTGAGGATTCTTATTATACTATTAAGAGAAGACAACAGAATGTCATTGAATAATGTCAGAAAGACAACAAGTTAATTATTACATTAACGGACAATTTTGGGGTGTGCTCTGTTCTGTCACTGTCATTTCTGGGGGTCCAAGTTCATTATTAAAAATAAATCGGTGGTGAAATTTCAACAGTTGTTAAAGATACAATTAGACATAAAAAAAATCTCAGTTCACCTAAGCAGCAAATGAGCTGAAAATGGTTTGTATTGAGAGGGAAAAAATTATAATTTACCCAAATAGTAGACGAAGAGTAAAAGTTGTCATTTTTGAGTTCTGCAGTAGAAGGAAGTAGGGTTATCAGGACTAAACAAGAGAGCGTCAGGAAGCAAGAAATTCTACACCTACACTGTTTAGGGCCAGTATCAACCCAAGCAAGGGCAAGGAACAGAATGATAGTTCCTTGAAGGCTGGTGACTTATCATGAAGGTGGGGTTATTATAAGCATTGTTCAAAGATAGCCTTGACAAGTGATAGCAAACTTTGTTGCCTATATACTCCTTAAAAGACTTAATATTTTCCTATCAAATGAGTATAAAATAATATCTCATTGTGGCCTTCATTGGCATTTTCTTGATCACTAATGAGGTTGAACATGTTTTCATGAGTTTATTGGCCCTATGAGTTTCCTCTTCTCTAAGTCGCTTCATGCCTATTCATGTCTTTAGTCCGTTTTTCTACTGGATTTTTTGAGTTCCTTTTGATTTGTAGAGAATTCTTTATATAATTGGGGAGGTTTTAAATTATAAGTTTAATTTCCTTTATAGTTGTAGGATTATTCAAATGTAATGTTTCATATTGAGTAAGATGTGGTAGTTTGTGTTTTTTGAGGAAGCAGTCCATTTCACCTACCTTGTCAAATTTATGTGTAGAGTTCAGATTGTTTGTTGTATGTGTATGTTGGAGTTTGTTCAGTGTTACCTATTATCCTTTTGATGTATGCAGAGTCTGTAGTGATATCCTGTTTCCTTCCAGATATTAGTAATTTATGTTTTATCTTTTTTCTATTGTTAGTCTTGCTAGGATGCCAATTTTGTTGAACCAACCCTTTGTCCTATTGATTTTTTTCTGTTGTTTTTCTCTCTTCAATTTTATTGACTTCTCCTCTCATCTTTGCCATTTGGTTTCTTTTGCTTGCTTTGAATTTTTTTTCTGTTCTTTTCCTAGGTTCTTGAGGTGGGAGCTTAGATTATTGACTTCAGACTTTTCCTTTTTTCTAATGTATATACTTAGTGCAATAAATTTCCCTCTCTATATTACTTTAGCTTTGTCCCCCAAATTTTAATATGCTGTATTTTTATTTGCACTCAGTCGAATGTATTTTTTAAAAATTTCTCTTGAGATTTCCTCATGACTCTTGAATTCTTTAGAAGTATGTGGTTTTGTTTTTGAATATTTGGAGATTTTCCTCTTATCTATTATTGATTTCAAGTAGATTCCGTTATAGGCAGAGAACACATTTTGTATGATTTCAGTTCTTTAAAGTTTTTTGTTTTATGGCCCTACATATGGTGTATCTTGGTATGTGTTCTGTGGGCACTTGAAAAGGTATATTTTGCTGTTATTATATGGAGTGTTATTTAAATGTCAATTATATCCTTTTGGTTGATGGTGTTGTTGAGTTCTACATCACTGCTGATTTTCTGTCTAGGGGTGTTTAAGAGAGGGGTGTTGGTGCCCCCAACAATAAATGTGGATTTGTCTATTTCTCCTTTAAATTCACTAAGTTGTGCTTCACATATTTTTCAGTAATGTTGTTTGGTCATACACATTGAGAATTGTTGAGTAACTCTTCTATCATTATATAAACTCCTCTGTCTCTGGTAATTTTCTTTGCTTTCATGTTAAAATAGCCACTCTTACTTTTCTTTGATTAATATTAGCATGATAATATCTTTTTTCCTTGCTTTTAATTTCAACTTGAATTATCTTAATCTGATTGATAGAAGATAATCAGTAGATGTCAACACCAAGATGGCAGAAATTTTAGAATTATCTGAAAAATAGTTTAAAGCAGCTATGATAAAAATTCTTCAGTGAGCAATTAGAAACATCCTTGAAGTAAATGAAAAAATAGAAAACCTCAGCAAAAAAAAAAATAGGTGATATTAAGGAGAAACAAATGAAAATTTTAGAACTGACAGTTATAATAGCAGAAATAAAAAAAATACTCAATGGATAGGTTCAATAGCAGACTGGAAGGGACAAAGGAAAGAATCAGTGAACTGGAAGGTAGAACAGTAGAAATTACCCAGCATGAAAAAGAGAAAAAATAAGCTGGAAAAAAAAAAAATGAACAGAGCCTTAAGACCGGTTGGACTATAGCAAAAGATCTAAAATTCATATCATCAGTTCTGGAAGGAGAAGAGAAAGATGGTAAGCATAAGTATTTGAAGAAAAAATGGCTGAAAACTTTGGGAATTTGGCAAGAGACATAAACCTAGATTCAAGAAGTGAACCTCTAACAGAATCGAAAGAAATCCATACCAAGACACATAATTAACCTTCTGAAAACTAAATATAGAAAAAAAATTTAAAGCAGCCAGAGGAAAACAATACCTTATCTATAGAAGAAAAACAATTAATATGACAGTGGACTTCTCCCAAGATACCATGAATGCCAGAAGGAAGTAGCACAATATTTTTCAAATGCTAAAAGAAAAATAATATTAACCCAGAATCCTGTACCCAGTGAAAATATCCTTCAAGAGTGAAGGAAAAAATCAAGACATTCTCACATGAAGGAAAACAAAGATAATTTGTCCTCTGCAGACCTGCCATAAAAAATAATTGGCTACAGGAAGCTGGTGAGGCTTTATTAAAAACATTTTAAGACAAATGTATTAGTCACTGTAACCTGGGGCAAGGAATAACAGTGGAGAAGATAACAGACTAACTAAAAATCTTGAGAAGAAAGGCTGGAGAATGAGAGGCTTTGGAGAATAAAGTTTAAAAAGCTTCTACATATTCCTAGGAACCGAGGAACCTAGTAGGCCACGTATATACCCAAGTCTAGATACACATTCAAAAAAAGACTTGAGAAAGAACTAAACCCTTATCTTTGGCTGAACTTTAGGCTCTGTGCAAGTAGGATGTGAAGGCTAAATCAGACTTCTGAGCTGCTTGTCTGGGTGTTGAAGGCATACCCCAACACACATACAGAGCCTGTCTGCAAAGACTGGGTGATATGTGTGTGTGTGTTTGTGCACATGTGTGTCTGTGTGTTCCATGTATTTGAAGAAACCTTGGTTGCATCACTAGCTGACCACTAAGCTAATGGAGCAGAAGCATCAGTAGCCACAAATCACAAAGAATGAAAACTTGACAACATTAATTCAGAAAACTCATTAGTCTAACAAGCAACACCATCTACAACAAGCAATAACAATAAACCCTGGGGAGAAGCATCTGATTTCCAGAGTTGCCTCATTATGATATTCAAAATGTCCAGCTTTCACCAAAAAACCACAAGGCATGAATGCAAAAAAATTAAAAAAAATATAGTCCATTCACAAGATAATTAATGGAAAATATCCCTAAAGAGGCCCAGACATTGAACTTACTAAACAAAAATTTTCAATTGACTATTTTAACTATTCGTAAAATGCTAAAGGAAACGATGAAAGCAATGCCTCACCAAATAGAGAATATCAATAAATAGATAGAAATTAGAAAAACAGAACCAAATAGAAATTCTGAAGTTGAAAGTATAATAGCTGAAATGAAAATTTTATTAAACGTATTACATAGCAGACTGAGTAGTCAGAAGGAAGAATCAGTGAATTTGAAGATAGGATAATTAAAATTACCCAGTCTGAGTAGCAAAAAGAAAAAAAGAGTGAAATATAAATGGACAATGCCTAGGAGACCTGTGGGACACCATGAGTCATGCCTAGATAAGCATTATGGGAATCCCTGAAGGAGAAGTGAGAGAGAAAGGGAATAAAAGGTGTATTTGAAAAATAATTGGGCAGGGTTTCCCTGGTGGCGCAGTGGTTGAGAGTCCGCCTGCCGATGCAGGGGGCACAGGTTCGTGCCCCGGTCTGGGAGGATCCCACATGCCACGGAGCAGCTAGGCCCATGAGCCATGGCTGCTGAGCCTGCATGTCCAGAGCCTGTGCTCCGCAACGGGAGGGGCCACAGCAGTGAGAGCCTCGTGTACCACAAAAAAAAAAAAATAATAATAATAATAATTGGGCAAACTTCCCAAATTTGATGAAACATAAATCTATACATGCAAGAAGCTCAACAGATTCCAGGTAGGCTAATACAAAGACATTCACACTAACCCACATTGTAATCAAACTGCCAAAGTCCAAAGACAAAGAGAGAATCTCAAAAACATCAAGAGAGAAGTGACTGATGTACAAGGAATACTCAGTAAGATTAATGGCTGATTTCTTATCAGAAACTGTGGAGGCCAGAAGGTGGGAGTATGACATATTCAAAGAGAAAAACATTATCAGTCAACAAGTCTATATCTGGCAAAACTATGATTCAAAAATAAAGGAGAAATTAAAATATTCCCAGATAAAAAGGAACTGAAAGTTCATCACTAGTAGACCTGTCCTACAAGAAATGCTAATGAGAGTGCTTTGGGCTGATATGAAAAGACACTAGTCAGTAACTCAGATTCAAACAAAGAAACTAAAACACTGGTAAAGTAACCATATGGATAAATATAAAGGTCAGTATCAAAAATTTTTGGTTTGTAACTCTTCAACAAATTTTTAGAGAAGACCCAGTGGGGTCATTACTACTCACTTTCAAAAATAAAAAGTATTATGAGAAAATACTATTAATAATCATATGCCAACAAGTTGGATAACCTAGACACACAAAATGTCAAAACTGACTCAAGAAGAAACAAAAAATCTGAACAGACTTATAACAAGTAAAGAGATTGAATCAGTGACCAAAAAACTTCTCACAAAAAAGAGCCAAAGTTCAGTTGGCTCCACTGGTGAATTCTAAAAATATTTTAAGAATAATTAACATATATAATTCCCAAACTCCTCCAAAATAGAAGAGAAGGGAATACTTACTAACTCATCCTATGAGGCCAGCATTACCTTGATACCAAAACCAGGAAAAAAAAAAATCACAAAATATAAAAACTAAAGACCAATATCCATAATGAACACAATTGCAAAAATTCTTAACAAAATGCTAACAAGTGGAATCCAGTAACATATTAAAAAATTATACACCATGACTAGATAGGATATGTCCCAGAAATTCAAGGATGCTTAAATATATGAAAATCAATCAATATAATACACCATATTAATAGAATAAAGAAAAAAAAACCTTCATGATCATCTCAGTTGATGCAGAAAAAGTATTTGCCAAAGTGCAATAACTTTTTATGACAAAAACACTCATTAAACTGGGAATAGCCAGGAACTTCCTCAACCTGATAAAGAGCATTTATGAAAACACATAGCTAGCATCATATTTAATGAAAGATTGAAAGCTTTCTCCCTAATATCAAGGACAAGATTTGGATGTCCATTCTTACTACTTCTGTTCAGCATTCCACTGCAAGATCTAACCAGGGTAATTAGGCAAAGAAATGTAATAAAAGACACTTAGACTGAAAAGGAAGAAGTAAACTATCTCTAGTCACAGATAATATGATTTTATATAAAGAAAACCCTAAAGAATTCATAAAATATTATTAGAGATGATAAACAAGTTCAGCAAAGTTGCAGCATATAAGATCAATATACACAATATATATATTTATCATCAAAAAGAATAAAACATTAGGAATAAATTTAACCAAGGAGGTACAAGACATGTACATTGAAAAATAAAAAAAAATTTAAAAGAAGGAAGGCCTAAATGAATGGAAAGACCTCTGTGTCGTGGATTTGATTAATATTAATAATTCAATGTTTATATTAATGATTGATACTAATATTGTTGAGATGGAAATATTCCCCAAAGCAATCTACAGATTTAGTGCAATCTCTATCAAAATTCCAACAGCCTTTTATGCAGTAATGAACAATTTGGATCTAATAAAATGAGGACTTCCCTGGTGGCACAGTGGTTAAGAATTCACCTGCCAATGCAGGGAACGTGGGTTTGAGCCCTGGTCTGGGAAGGTCCCACACACCATGGAGCAGCTAAGCCCATGTGCCACAACTACTGAAGCCTGCATGCCTAGAGCCAATGCTCCACAACAAGAGAAACCATTGCAGTGAGAAGCCTGCGCATCTCAATGAAGAGTAGACCCTGCTCGCTGCAACTAGAGAAAGCCCACACGTGAAGCAATGAAGACCCAAGGCAGTCCAAAATTAATTAATTAATTAATTTAAATAAATAAATAAATAAAAGTAAAGTGGGATTGCAAGGGGCCTGAATAGTTAAAACAATGCAGAAAAATAAGAATAAAGTTGGAGGACTAACTAACACTTCCTGATTGAATAACTTACTCTAAACCTACTGTAATCAAAACAGTATGGCACTGGTATGAGAATAGATGTTTAGATCAATGGAATAGAACTGAGAGTCTAGAAATAAATCAATACATCTATAATAAACTGATTTTCAGCATGAGTGCCAAGGCCATTCACTTCTCATGACAAGGTTGAAGGTGAAAAGTTCATGGTTTTATATCATCCATGTTCAAAATCAGCTTCTTTAGCTGACTGGTAGAATGATACATGAGTTACATTTTGATCGAGATTTCTGTGATCCAGCAAAATATCCTAGCAGGTGGCATCGATTATATTATTCCCTCTGCCCACTACAAAACAGTCAGACTTGGAAAAGTAATCATTATTTTCACAAACAATATCAAAATTAAGCACATTCTAAGGAAGTGCAGTATCCCAGATTGGATAGTGGAAGAGAACAAAGACAATAACAGAAAAACTGATGAAATCTGAATAGTTAATAGCCAATGCCCATGTCAATTTCTTAGTTTTGACAAATATTACACAATATGTTAACATTAGAGGATGCTGGGAGAAGTGTATATGGAAACTCTCTGTACTATTTTACAACTGTTTAGTAATCCTAATACTGTTCAAAAATTGTACAAAGTTAAATAACTTAAATACACCATTGTCAGTGTTTATGTTCCTTAGGTTTATCTACTCACATGACATTTATTTTAGCAGATCTTGTCTAGCACTTAAGTGTCTTTCTTTATGTTCACTAGATTGTTTAATTGAATTCTACTCTATCTTATTCTGTGATGTCTCTGTGTATCTCATAGCCCCTAGCACTGTGCCTTGGATAAAATAGTAAGTGCTCTGTGTTCCCAGAAATAAACAAATGGGACCTAATTAAACTTAAAAGCTTTTGCACAGGAAAGGCCACCATGGACAAAATGAAAAGGTATCCTACTGAGTGGGAGCAAGTATTTGCAAATAATATGACTGCTATGGGGTTAATATCCAAAATATATACAACTCAATACTGAAAAATCAACACGATTGCAAAATGGACAGAAAACCTGAATAGACGCTTTTCCAAAGACATGTAAATGGCCAACAGGCATATGAAAAGATGCTCAACATCATTAATTATCACAGAAATGCAAATCAAAACCACAGTGAGATATCACCTCACACCTGTCAGAAGGACTGTCATCAAAAAGAGCACAAATAACACATGTTAGTGAGGTTGCAGAGAAAAGGGGACACTTGTGCACTGTTGGGAATGTAAATTGGTGCAGCAACTATGGACAACAGTATGGAGATGCCTTAAAAAACTAAAAATAGAACTACCATATGACCCAGCAATCCCACTACTGGATATATATCTGAAGAAAATGAAAACACTAATGCAAAAAGTTATATCCACCCAATGTTCATCACAGCATTATGTACAGTAGCCAAGATATGGACGCAACCTAAGTGACCATCAGCAGATGAGTGGATTAAGAATATGTGGCCATATGATCCAGCAATCCCACTCCTAGGCATATATCTGAAGAAAACTCTAAGTCAGAAAGATACATGCACCCCAATGTTCATAGCAGCACTATTTACAATAGCCAAGACATGGAAGCAACCTAAATGTCCTTTGACAGACGAATGGATAAAGAAGATGTGGTACATATATGCAAGGGAACACTACTCAGCCATAAAAAAGAATGAAATAATGCCTTGGCAGCGACATGGATGTACCTAGAGACTATCATACTAAGTGAAGTAGGCAGACAGAGAAAGACAAATATCATATGATATCACCTATATGTGGAATCTAAAAAAATGATACAAGTGAACTTATTTACAATACAGAAACAGACTCATAGACAGAGAAAACAAACTTGTGGTTACCAAAGGGAAAAGGTGGTGGGGGAGGGATAAATTAGGAGTTTGGGATTAAAACAGATACAAACTACTATACATAAAATAGATAAACAACAAAGTCCTACTGTATAGCACAGGGAACTATATTCAATACCCTGTAATAAACCCTGTAATGGAAAATAATATGAAAAAGTACTGGATCACTTTTCTGTACACCAGAAACTAACACAACAATGTAATTCAACCATGCTTCAATTAAAAATCAAAAAAATGTTTTTAAAGATTCGGTATATAGGGCTTCCCTGGTGGTGCAGTGGTTGAGAGTCCGCCTGCCAATGCAGGGGACACGGGTTCGTGCCCCGGTCCGGGAAGATCCCACATGCCGCGGAGCGGCTGGGCCCGTGAGCCATGGCCGCTGAGCCTGCGCGTCCGGAGCCTGTGCTCCGCAACGGGAGAGGCCACAACAGTGAGAGGCCTGCGTACCCCCCCCCAAAAAAAAGTGGTCAATAATCACATGAAAAGGTGTTCAATATTACTGGCCATCAGGGAAATGTGAATCAAAATTACTAGGAGATACCACTTTACTCTCTGTATGATGGCTATAATTTAAAAAATGATAGTATTAACATGTGTTAGAAAGAATATAGACAAGTTGGAACCCGCAAATATTCCTGGTGAGAATGTAAAATGATGCAGTGACTGTGAAAAACAGTTTGCTATTTCCTTGAAAATTTAGAGTTACCATGTGACCCAGCAATTCCACTCCTAGGTATATACCTAGAAGAATTGAAAATATGTGTTCAGAGAAAATTTTAAATGAATGTTCATAGCAGTATTATCCATAGTAGCCAAAAAATGGGAACAGGTCAAATATCCATTAACTGATGAACGGAAAAAATGTGGTATATCTATACAATGGAATATTAATCAGCCGTAAAAAGAATGAAGTACCAGTACAAGCCACAACATAGATAAACTTTGAAAACATCATACTAAGTAAAAGAATCTAGTCACAAAAGACCACATATTGTTTGATTCTATTTATATGAAATGTCCAGCATAGACAAATCCATAGAGACAGAAAGTGGATTAGTGGTTGCCAGAGGGGTGGGTGGTAGAGAGGAACAAGGGTGACTACTTAATGGGTATGGGGTTTCTTTGGGGATAATGAAAATGTTCTGGAATTAGACTGTGGTGATACATGCACAGCATTGTGAATGAACCAAAAGTCACTCATTGTTTACTTTAAAATGGTTAAAATGCTGAATTTTATGGTATGTAAACTTTACATCAGTTAAATATGTGGAATCTAGAAAAATGGTATAGATGATCTTATTTGCAAAGCAGAAATAGACACACAGACGTAGAGAACAAATATATGGATACCAGGGGGGAAAGGGATGGGGAGGGAGGAATTGGGAGACTGGGACTGACACATATACATTATTGATACTACGTATAAAATGGACAACTGATGGGAACATACTGTATAGCACAGGGCACTCTACCTAATGCACTCTGGTAACCTAAATGGGAGGGAAGTCCAAGAGGAAGGGGATATCTGTATATGTATGGCTGATTCATTTTGTTGTGCAGTGGAGGCTAACACAACATTGTAAAGCAACCATACTGCAATAAAAATTAATAAATAAAATAAAATAAAAAATAGAAATATTTTGGATTTAGATGGAAAAAAATTTTTTTAATAAAAAGAAAGGAAGTATAAAAGAAATGGTTGCTCTAGTATTCACCATCTCAGGCAAGTGGAAAGGAAAAAAGCATGCAGGAGTGCATGGGAAAATTTGTGAACCCAGCCTAGAGCAGGCACAGGGTTTCAGTTTATACTCCATTAGCTAGAGTACATTTATATGGCTACACCTCCCTCACTACAAGGTAGGCTAGGATATATGGTCTAGCTGTGTGCCCAGGAACAAGAGGAAATGGACTTCTGCTGAGTAGTCAGCTGTCTTCTGTTCACTACAGCAGTAGAATCTTTGGGAAGGAACTCAGGAATCTGCTAGTTAAGCAGACTTCCCAGGTGACCTTCATGCCTGCTGATGTTTAATTGGCACCATTCTAGATACCCAAGATCCACAATTCTGTCTCTGCCATTCTGTTGCAGGTTTCCTTTAATAGGTAAGAAAGTAAGGCACAGGAAGAAGTAAGAAATATAAAATTTCCAAAGAAAGGAAATTTAAATCTAATAGAAACATCAGAGGTCACAAGCTTGAACATGCTGGGTTTCTACACCAAACCAAGAATGTGAAAGAAAAAGTCAACAGTCTCTCACTGATTCACAAAATGGCATAAAAGAAGGAAGTAAAAGTGTAATAGCTAAGAATTAGCCCCCAAATAAACAATTATACTCTAAATTCATATTTCTTCTTTTAATGATATGAATAGACATTTCGATATGAACAAAACAATAATCATCATTTTTAATAAGAGTGGATTCTGGAGCATAAGCGAGCAGAAATACATGATATTTTGTTCCATGTGCTCTGCGTCTCTCCGAAGTCTACCTGTTAAAATACAGTTCATAAACTAGTCAATACTCCTTGTCCATTCTTAGGATTTCCTCGGTGCAGAGAACCTAAGTAGCAGTAAACTATTTTCGTGCAGAGTACATGGAAGACAATGAGTCATACTACCAAAGCAAAGACCTAAACACTCACCCCTCTGCTGACAACAACAAAAGTAACAACAGAAAACAAAAGCAACCAAAGGATTTTTGTAGGCATCTAGATGGCTAAAAATAAAGATATTCCCCCTAATCCCACATGAGAAAGATTAGAATTGAACTCCCAAGGGCAGCTAGACATGAGTTAGGATGAAGTCTAGAGGGAAGAGAATTAATTGAAATCTGTAGAAGAGCTGTAGGAGCTAGCTTCCTGCAGCTCTCACTCTGTGTCCATAGACTACCTTAGGCAAGAACTTACCCCAGGGAGAGAAAAAACATGTAGAGAGAAGGAGAAAGAGAGGAAGAGAAGAGGAGAGAGAGCAGGGAGACAGAGAGAGAGAGAGAGACAGACAGACAGAGACAAAAAGAGAGAACCTATAGATTGAAAGAGATTTTTAAAATATATCATCGACTCACAGCTTATATACTTAACGGTTAAAGACTAAATGCTCTCTTCCTAAAATCAGGCATAAAACAAAGATGTCCACTCTTTCCACCTCTATTCAACATTGTATTGGATGTTCTAGTCAGGGTAACTAGGTAGGAAAAAGATATAAAAGACATTCAGATTGGAAAGGAAGAAGTAAAACTATCTTTATTTGCAGATGACATGATTTCTATATAGAAACCTCTAAGAAATTCCCACAAAAGCTGTTAGAATGAATAAGTGAGTTCAGCAAGGTTGCAGGATACAAGATCAATATACAAAAATCAATTGTATTTCTATACATTAGCAATAAAAAATATGAAAATGAAATTATGAAACAATTCCATTTATAATATCAACAAAAAATACCATAGGAATGAATTTAACAAAATGAGTCCAAGATTTGTATACTATATACTATGAAACATCATTGAAAGAATTTAGCGAAGATTTAAATAAATGGAAAGGCATTCCATATTCATGGATCAGAGTCGTAATATAGTTAAATGGCAATGCTCTTCAATTGATCTACAGACTCAATGCAATACTTATCAAAATCTCAGCTAGAATGTTTTGCACAAATTATCAAGGTGACCTAAAAATCTTGTGGAAATTCAAGGGACACTAAATAGCCAAAATGATCTTGATAAAAAAGAAGATGACTCATACTTCCCAATTTAAAACTTACTACACGGCTGCCATAATCAACACAGGGTGGTAGTGACATAAGAATAGACTAATGGAATAGAACTGAGAGTCCAGAAATAAAACCCTCATGTTTATGGTCAGTTGATTTTTGACAAAGGGTATCAAGACATATACATGGGGGAAAGAATATATATATATATATATATGTATATACACACACATACATACATACACACATATATACATACATATACATATATACACACATATACACATGCATATATACATACATATACATACATATACACATATATACACATGCATATATACATATACACACACACACATATATATATATATATATATATAAAATTCATCTACTTCTCTCCAAAGGAGTTTCTCTTCCCTTAGATGACAGGAAAATAAGTTGGCTGTAACGTTGCCCAACTGTTGGATTTTTCCTCCATCTATGTTTTTTCTTTTGTGGGAAGGTTTAGGAAAATCCTAACACAGAGGAGAAGAGCTGTGTAAAATACTAACCTAGGTCTTATCTATCCCTACCCTGGGTTTTCTATCTTTGGGCCACAGAGACATGAACCAGCACAGCTTGGCACTCTTACTTGTTTCACCCTTCTCATCACTGAACATTTTCAGTTGCCTACTACTCTGTGTTAAGCGATGTGTGAAGGACTAATATTTGCTGCTGAACTGGTGGGGAGGTGAGGAGAGACATTTTCCCTGTAATTAATGATATGTTAGGTAATGGGCACAGTCTAAGAGGCATGGACACCAAGGGCCTTAGAGCAACTGAACAGAGTCGGACATAATTCTGGAGGAGTTGACATCCAAGCTGTGTCTTAAGTAGGAACTGATGACTCTGCCTTGGTCAGGTTCTCACTGTCCCTTAGCTATTTTTTTTTTCGGGAAGGCTTCCGAATAGGTCCTGTTCTTCTAGTAATCCTCCACACTCTTTCTGGGGAGTAAACGTTACTGCCCTTGATTTAACAGACCTCTGGATCCTTACTGCCTAAAGATTAAAGAAAAAAAATAATCTTAGCATTTGTAATATCTTGGGCTGCCATAACATAATACCATAGAACAGATGACTTCAACAACAGAAATGTACTTTCTTACAGTTCTGGAGGCAGGAGGTGTGAAATCAAGGTGCCGGCATGGCCTGCTTCTGGTGAGAACTCTTGCTGTGTGCCCCCATGGCCTGCCCTCAGAGCATGAACACAGGAGGAGAGAGTGATATCTGGTATCTTGGTGTCCCTTCCTGTAATGACACTAATCCTATGAGGTCAGAGCCCCAGTCTTATGACTTCTTTAACCTGAATTACTTTCTTAAAGTTCTCGTCTCCAAACATGTACATACTGGGTGTTAAGGTTTCAAACTATGAATTTGGGAGGGAGGGGGACACAGCACGCAAGCTGCAAATTGCCAGCCCACGATCTCTTCAGACTCCCACCAGCCCTTCTCATTCACGTAAACACCAGGTACAGCGGACTTGCTGTGGTTTTCTAAAGGGCTCGCGTACGTAATGCCTCTGTACCTTTGCACATACAGTTCCTTTTGTTTGGAGTGTCCTTGCCCTCTCTGCCATTCCTCTCCCACCTGGTAAAATCCTGTTCACACTTCTGGGCAAATGTGAATATCACCTCTTCTAGAGTCTTCCCTGACTCTCCCTTCAGGGTCCCCAAGGCACTTTATGTACTTATCCATTAGCTATGTGAGCTGGGCAAGTTCCTTATTCTGCATACATCCCAGTTTCCTCTCTGTAGAATGGGAATAAAAATAACAACAAGATATTTTCCATCTCCTTGGGCTTTTGTGAGGATCAAACAGGTGAGAACACATAGAGTACCTACAGCCCATTGAGAGTGCTGTTACTATTAACTAACACAATATGTTAATAATATGCTCCTCGAAACAGGGACTTTGCATCCCTAGGACATAGCACCCAGCTATGTGCTCAATAAATATTGATTCACCCATCCACCTAGAAGGATCCTTCCAGATCATCCTCCAACTCTCTCGTTTCACAGATGGATTCACTGCAGCCCAGAAAGAAGGAACTTGTCCGAGGACCCCAATTAACTGATGAGGGGCCCAGGTCTCTGACACCTGAAGAATTTTCTCTGTTCTTCCTCTTGCAGCCTTGTGAGCTCACAAATTCAGGGACTCATTTTTCTGTTCCCTGGCAAAACTCTGTGAAACCTGTTGCAGTGATTAAGTGACAGCAAGAAAGAGCTGCTCTTTCTCTGGTCAAATATAATGTTAAACTCTGCCTGGAGCAGGATTTCTGTGGGACGGTGCTGCCAGGGCACCTGCTGCAACAGCAGGGGCTGCATGCAACCACCAGGAAGCCCCTTCTGGTGCCAAATCTCACCCCAGACCACCTCCCTTCTGTGGCCCCATAAATCACTACACCAGACTGGACTGACATGTGGTTTTTTTGTGTGTCCCTGACAGTCATTCAACTGAGTTATTACCAATAGAACGTGAACATGTGCATTTCACACATATGTACCGAGACTCTCATCAGAATCAGAGATGGAGACCGAGTTTGTGACCCAAAGATGAGAATCTGGAGAGCTTCTGGAATACCTAATTTCCTTGACATTTTAATCTTCCTTATATTTTTAAGCAAGGGGCTCTTTTTATTTTGTTGTTTAATATTGAATGGACACTTCTGAAACATTTGATAGAAGGAGTCTCATGTAGTACAAAGAACCCTGATTTCTTAATGAAGTCTCTTTAGTTCCCACTCTAACTAACAGGCTATGTGGCCTCAGGCAAGTAGCTTAACCTTTCTGATCATCAGTTTTCTCATCTGAGTAATAGAAGTCTTTGGTTTCTGAGATCTCTTCCAATGTTAATGTTTCAGGTGTCTAAATCCACCCCCCGCTCATGCTTTTAAACAGCCCTCAGAAAATGTCTCTCCAACCTTTGTGATAATCCTGTGTTTCTATGGCTGGCATTTGCGCCGTCTCCCCCTGTGTCGCACAGAAGGGGGATGAAAGAAAATTCAAGATCGGTGTCTGTTCTTTAATAGGAGATTTCATGGTATAGGGAAAAGAAGCAGGTCCAGATTTAAATCTTATCTCTGCCAGTAATATTCTATGTGGCTGTAACTTAATTATAGAGTCAATACATAATGTTCTTAGCATGGTGAGTCATACTTACATTTATTAAGTTTAAGTATATATACATATATACACACATATGTACACATATACATATATATGCATATATTTTATATATAATATATATATATTATATAAAGCACCTAGCACAATCCCTGGCATATAGTAGGTGCTTACTAAATGCTAACTGCTTTTCCTTCTCCTTTTGCTGTTTTTGCCCCTCAGTAGGGATTCCAGGTGAATAGGTGGTAGCTGCCAGTCTGCACTGTTCTTGAAAGGATCTGGAGCTTCTAGTGCTTTCGTCTTGGGCTCTTCTGGTGACCCATCCCTTGAGTCAGCTTCCCTGGCTTGCAGACAGCAGATCTGAAATCAGACTTGGGACAGTTTCTCTGGCAATCCTGTGTTTTGTAATCAAGGGATGCTTACTCTTGACATTATTTCGTGATTATTTCAAGTTGGACACAACAGACAGGCCAACTGAGTGGAAGGTGCTTTGGATGTGAAATATCCAAGGTGAGGATTATCTAGAAACGCCAGGTCACCTCAGACCTTTTAATTCCCAAAAGGCAGGTACTGGGGGAAACTAGCAGTTTGCAAATGTCTCTGTGGAACCTCCTCACTGTAGTGTATTGAGGCATTTACATAAGAAATGGGTCTTCTTCCCTTTCCTCTTTCTGTTTCCTCATTTTTGATGCATTCTCCATCCTGCCCTATAGGCAATTCTGTTGGACTTCTGCTTCCAAGAAACCTTTTTTTTTTTTTTTTGCGGTACACGGGCCTCTCACTGTTGTGGCCTCTCTCGTTGCGGAGCACAGGCTCCGGATGCGCAGGCTCAGCGGCCATGGCTCACGGGCCCAGCCGCTCCGCGGCATGTGGGATCTTCCCGGACCAGGGCACGAACCCGTGTCCCCTGCATCGGCAGGCGGACTCTCCACCACTGCACCACCAGGGAAGCCCCCAAGAAGCTTTTTGAAGCAGTTCTCACTCTGACCAAGCAGAATGTGCTTTATAGCCTTGGCCACAGGATTCCTTGGTCTCCTGGTGACATAGGATTACTTCCTGTACTGCTGGGAGGTCCTTTGCTCAATGACAAGCGCACAGCACTAGGATGCCTCAACCATCACCTTGCATTTAAGTTATCCAGCCTCATTCACAAAATCACAGGCATCTGGGGAGGAGAGAGAGACAGGGGAGATGCTCCATCCTCAAATTCATGCAACCGCTTCTCTGGCAGGAGATAATCTATTTCACAAATTATTCATTTACCTGCTAAATTTGAGGGGCTGAGTAACGCACTGACAGACTCCACCTCACAATTTCGTTTTGACTCTCACATAATGTCCTGCCTCAGCACATAAGCATGGCTGTTTCACCAAAAAGTTATCTTATCCTTGATTGTTATAAGCTTCCAGTCACTTTCCCAAGGATATATTTAATTGAAAGAAGGATAATATAAAATAGATTGGAACTTCCTATCCTGAGGGCAGCTGGGAAAGGTACATTGCTTGCCAAATGTTTTCTGGGAGGAATGTTTAAACTGAAATTTAAAATGAGTATAAAAATTACTCTCTTCCTCCTCTTCCCCCACCTCCTTGTTTCTACAGGTTTCTAGGAAGAGGAAAGAAGGTTTTGTAATATACTAAATGTAGTTGTCTCTCTCTTTAGTCATATTCAGACATAACAGTGTTTCAGTCCCTCCAGAAGTTGATTTATTGGCTTTTTTTAATGTATGACCACAGAATGTTTTATGTTTTTGGCAGACATTTAAAATATCCTGTTATTTGTGCTTATTACATGTGGTGCATGCTGTGCATATTTGATTCATTTGATGATCTCAAACCCTGAGTGAGTAGACCCTAAAGAAATCCAGTTTTCTCTATTGATGAAGGGGTATCCGCCTTCTCTTTCGGAGCAGACTCTGAGGCCAGGAAAATGGCATGTGAAAGCCCTCCTTTCACAGCTGCCCCTGGCTCTCAGCCAGCAACTCATGCCCACTGCCCTCCTCCCAAAACTCTGTGGCTTGGCAATTGCAAAACATCAGGACAGTCTTGACCAATAAACATCAAATCTTAGTAAATTATTTTAATTTACGTGTGTGTGTGTGTGTGTGTGTGTGTACACAGCATTCTGGTGAGTGGAGTAGCATTGGGACAACTGGCTGCCTGGGTAGGACTCACGTAGGGCAGTTCAAGTTGTGCCATAAAGGAATGGAGAAGGTGGAGTAGTTATGCACCTATTCTACCTGCCCTTTGGTGGAGGGTCTCCCTCCCACAGAGCATGAAACCGGCACTTCCAGCCTGCCCTGTGGCTGCTTAGCACATTCACTCAAGCAGAGTTGCAGGTGCTCACAATAAGATGCCACCCTGAGATCCTAGAAGGGTGAGTGCCAAATGGCCAAATACAGAACACTAGAAACACCTGCTACATAATTCCATCTAGTGCTTTGGAAAAAGGAAGTTGGAATGGAAATGAGGAGTAGCTATGAGTTGTGAGGTGAGATAAATGCTCCAACAAAATGGAATGGGCTCCACACCCCACTGAATTTTCATGGCACAATCATTTACACAATGCTGTAAGAGTTAAAATATCACTTAAAAAAATTGAAGTATAGTTGATTTATAATATTGTGTTGGTTTCAGGTGTACAACAAAGAGATTCAGTTATACCTTTTTTTCAGATTATTTTTCATTGTAGGTTATTACAAGATATTGAAAATAATGTCCTGTGCTATACAGTAAATCCTTGTTGCTTATCTATTTTATGTATAGTAGTTTGTATCTGTTAATCCTATATTCCTAATTTGTTCCTCCCTCCCTCACTTTTCCCTTTGGTAACCATAAGTTTGTTTTCTATGTCTGTGAGTCTGTTTCTGTCTTGTATAGGGGTTCATTTGTATTATTTTTTAGATTCCATACATAAGTGATATCATACAATATTTGTCTTTTGCTACCTGACTTATTTCACTAAGTATAATATACTCTAGGTCCATTCATGGTGCTGCAAATAACAATATTTCCTTCTTTTAGGGCTGAATAATATTCCATATTCTTAAGCCAATCGTCTGTTAATGGGCACTTGGGTAGTCACCATGTCTGGGCTATTATAAATAGTGCTGCTGTGAACATTGGGGTGCATGTATGTTTTCCAATTAGTTATTTCTGGAAAAATACCCAAGAGTAAGATTGCTGGATCATATGGTAGTTCTATTTTTAGTTTTTTAAGGAACCTCCATACTGTTCTCCACAGTGGCTGTATCAATTTACATTCCCACCAACAGTGCAACAGGGTTCCCTTTTCTCCACACCCTCTCCAGCATTTATTGTTTGTAGACTTTTTGATGATAGCCACTCTGGTGCGAGGTGATACCTCATTGTGGTTTTGATTTGCATTTCTCTAATAATTAGTGATGTGGAACATCTTTTCATGTAACTCATGGCCATCTGTATGTCTTCTTTGGAGAAATGTCTATTTAGGTCTTCTGTCTACTTTATGATCGGGTTGTGTCTTTTTCTGATATTGGGTTGTATGAACTATTTGTATATTTTGAATATTAAAGTATTGTCCATCACATTGTTTGCAAATATTTTGTCCCATTCCATAGGTTTTGTTTTTGTTTTGTTGATGGGTTCCTTTGCTGTACAAAAGATTTTCAGTTTGATTAGGTTCTATTTGTTTATTTTTGCTTTTATTTCTTTTGCCTTGGGAGATTGATCTAGGGAAATATTGCTATGATTTATGTCTTAAACTACTTCTAGGAGTTTTATGGTGTCATGTCTTATAGTTAGATCTTTAAACCATTTTTTTTTTTAAAGGAGATGTTGGGGGTAGGAGTTTATTAATTAATTAATTTATTTTTGCTGTGTTGGGTCTTTGTTTCTGTGCGAGGGCTTTCTCTAGTTGTGGCAAGCGGGGGCCACTCTTCATCGTGGTGTGCAGGCCTATCACTATGGCAGCCTCTCCTGTTGCGGAGCACAGGCTCCAGATGCGCAGGCTCAGTAGTTATGGCTCACGGGCCTAGTTGCTCTGCGGCATGTGGGATCCTCCCAGACCAGGGCTCGAACCTGTGTCCCCTGCATTAGCAGGCAGATTCTCAACCACTGCGCCACCAGGGAAGCCCCTTTAAACCATTTTTAATTTATTTTTGTATATGGTGTGCTTTCTAATTTCATTGATTTACATGGAAGTTTCCATCTATTCCAACACCACTTTTCTGCATTGTGTATTCTTGCCTCCTTCATTGTAGATTAATTGAACATAGGTATGTAAGTTTATTTTTGGCTCTCTATTCTGTTTCATTGATCTATATGTCTGTTTTTGTGCCAATACCATGCTGTTTTGATTACTGTAGCTTTGTAGTGTAGTCTGAATCTGGGAGGGTTATGCCTCCAACTTTGTTCTTTTTTTTCTCAAGATTGCTTTAGCAATTCTGGATCTTTTATGGTTCCATATAAATTCTAGGGTTATTTGTTCTAGTTCTGTGAAAAGTATCATGAGTATTTTTATAGGACTTGCATTAAATCTGTAGATTTAATGCTTTGTGTAGTAATTTAATGCTTTGTGTAGTATGGCCATTGAAAAGGATCACACACAATGATCATGTTGGATTCATTCCAGGGTTGCAAGGATGGCTCAATATATGCAAATCGATCAATGTGATACACCACATTAACAAAAGGAAAGACAAACCCACATGATCATCTCAATAGACACAGAAAAAGCATTTGACAAAATTTAATATCCATACACAACAAAAACTCTCACCAAAGTGGGTATAGAGGGAACATGTATCAACATAGTAAAAACCATTTACTACAAACCCACAGCCAACATAACTCAATGGTGAAAAGCTGAAAGCCTTCCCAATAAATTCAGGAATAAGAAAAGGATGCCCACTCTGATCACTTCTATTTAACATAGTATTTTAAGTCTTAGTCACAGCAGTCAGACAAGAAAAAAAACAGGGATATCAGTTCGGTGCTTTGTGACCGCCTGGAGGGGTGGGATGGGGAGGGTGGGAGGGAGGGAGACTCAAGAGGGAAGAGAGATGGGAACGTGTGTATGTGTATAGCTGATTCACTTTGTTATAAGGCAGAAACTAATACACCATTGTAAAGCAATTATACCCCAATAAAGACGTTAAAAAAAAGAAAGAAAGAAATTGGAAGGGAAGAGGGAAAACTCACTGTTTGCATATGACATGATACTCTGATAGAGAACCCTAAAGTCTCCACACAAAAACCATTAGAACTAATTAATGAACTCAGCAAGGTAGCAGGATACAAGATTAATATACAGAAATCTTTGCATTTATTTACACTAATAATGAAATATCAGGAACAGAAAGTAAAAAAACAATCCCATTTAAAACTGTGTCACAAAAATACCTAAAAATAAACTTAACCAAGGAGATAAAAGACCTATACATCGAAAACTATAAAACATTGATAAAGGAAATTGAAGATAATTCAAAGAAATGGAATGATATCCCATGCTCTTGGATTGGAAGAGTTAATATTGTTAAAAATATCACTTCTAAATGCAGCTGAAATAAGAAGCATTTTCCTTTGTAAGTATTCTTGCCCTTCTCTAGCTTTCCTGTTTTCTCCCATTGCCTGATGCCTAGCACTTCACCCTACACATAACAGGTACCGAGTAAATTTTTTTCTACAACTCATCTTATTTCTCAATACCTAGCTCTAACTTCCAAATTCAGTCTGCAACATACAGTTCCAGCTTCCCTTTTCTCCAAGTATTTTATACAATCTGATCTAACTCCTAAACTCATGAATTAGGACTGCTGTGGTTCCAAGAGGTGACCTCCCTTAGCCAAGTTGAGTAGGGGAGCTGTCTTATTGTCTAATTCTCTTTCAACTCCAGCTTGTTACTTCTGGTTCTCATTTATTTAATTGCAGCAAGTATTCTGCCTTCTAAATCTTAATAATGTCCCATCAGTTATGTTCATCAGGTCCTAAGCATTTAGTTCTCCCCTGACTCTAAGGGTAACTTGTATCCAGTTCCATCCTCCATCCTGTGACCCCTCTTTCACTCTTAGGGGGCCAGCTGTTGGCCAGCATTGCCGCTCCATCCTTAATATTTACAAGGCTTCTGACACGGATCCATATTTTAGCTTAAATTTACAGGGTATGTCTTGTACTGGTGAGAAGAGTTCTATCTCCCCAAGTACTAAGAAGTGAAGCAGAATCTTTCCTTCTAAAAGAAACAATCCATCTTCTCACTTTTGCCTTATCTGTTAAACCAGACAAAAGCAGTACAAAATTGTGCTATATATCTCTAAATTCCCTATTGATTTAAACCATATATCCTATGATTTTTTTCACTGTAGTAAAAGTTTGTAGTCAGACTTCAGTCTATGGCAAAAAGAGTGGAAAACTTCAGTAAGAGGTCACAGTCCCACAGCCACAAATTTCCCCAACCCCTTGGCTAGTTGGCTGGTGGCTAAATCAGTGGCACTGAAAGCAAACAAACAAACAAAACATAAAACAATTTATTTCTTTAGGGATGAGAGATTGTCTTTTCTGTTGTCACAGCTATCCCAGTTAAAGGCCGAGTGTTTTCCCTGCCAGAAATGAGAGCTCCTATTAATAATGAATGAGAAAGAAAAGTGAGTTGAAAAGTAAGTGGACTGTGTGAGATGCCCTTGTAGGTCCCCAGCTCTTACTAAAAACCATGAACTATGTGTGAAGGATCTTTTGTAATTCTAGGACTAATCAGTCATGTAAACATGAACAAAAGAATTGTTTTTTTCCTCAACTGCAAAGTAGGGACGAATACTGCCCTACTCACCTAAAAAGGGTTTAGAGAGAACAAAATAATAGCATATGGGGAAAATGCTATTTTGTAATCATAAAGAGTGATAATCATTGAGACTGACTCTTAAGGAGGAACATAGGTTTTAAAATCATTCCTGCCATAACAACACTTGTTAAATGAGTTCTTCCTGAGTCTTCCAAAGGTATCCAATTTTAATTTTCTGTTGGGTAGGTAAGATCTGATTCCTTTGCACTATTAACTCTGCCCAGAAATTCTTAGCCTGTTGTTCTCAGCAAAGATTAGTGGAACGTCAGGACCTGGCTTTGGCAGAGTGAGATATGGACTTTCCTCCTCGATAGCCAGATGCTTAAGATTAGTTTATAGCTATAAACTAAACATCTCCTGAAATAGGAAATGCCTGTTTTTACCACTGAAAGATGTATTTCATACATTAGCAATGCCACAGTTGCCCCTAACATTTGCTGTAAGACTAAGGTGCTTACTTGGCCTTTATGAAACTGGGGAAGCATTTTGTTAACTTATACTGCATAATAAGAACTAAAGTCTTAGACATACTCTGGCATGCATTTTTCATTTGTCATAGTTAAGCCCACTCTACTTCAATCAAACAATATGTTAACTGCAGTAAGTGCCTACCATGAACCTTATACGTTCTAGGATTCTGGGGAAACATTTTAGGATGGACTGTTGTGGATGTATTTTTGATGAATAAGCACGAATACTTCTCCCTTGCTGGCTTGAGATATATGCTGAATTTGGGAGCCTGAAAACCCTTGGTCAGCTTAGCCAGGGACTGAGTTTACTTTCTGCCTCTGGGTGATTGCTTTTCTGTTCCTTGGTGAGGCCCAGAGAGATGAACATTTCTTCCTCTGAGGTAGAGGCAGTGTCCCCCAGTACTGTTCAGGGTTTCTTCATTTTTATTCGGCATGGTCTCCTTTGGCCAAAAATATTTTTAAATTCATAAAATGTACTAAGTTACAAAGGAAAACAATTATATTGAAATAGACTTTTATGTCAGAAGACTTCAGGTTAAGAACCTTTCTGAAGAATCCTTTCTGATAAAGAATAATGGTACAATAACAACAAAAAGAGATTCAAAATATTTATATTGAGCTTTATAGTGATTTTCCTTTGAAAAGTTTATAGAGTTATTAGAACTATACATTTGAACTATAATAGTATATCCTCAGTACAGACACAAAAATGTACCCAGCCCAAAGTTTGCTACAGTGGAGGGCTTCACCTCTAGCCTTCTCCCTGCTCTGCTGTCCTGTCCAAAGAAATGTACCAAGGCCTTCCTATATCTTGAGTACCTGACCATAGAGTAAGGCCCCAGGGGCTGAAGGCAGAGTTACTATTGTGAAAGTAGGGAATGAGAAGTGCCAGAGGTTGGGTATAAGACTAGGTGAAAACTAGAAAGGCTGGAGGGAATGGAACAGAGAGACACAGCTAAGATTAGACCCGAGGAGTCTAGCCATTCATCAGTGTGGCTGTAGGGCGAGGGTAGATGAAAAATGAAGTAGAGTCCAAGATTGTGTTAAGGGTTAATTAATTTCTAATTTTGTTAGCTGTGTCATGGTATGTCTCTGATATAATTTAAAATGTTAACTCAAGAGAGAATTAAATATTATATTTAGGTAATAGCGATAATATCTTATGTTACAGAACAGGAAACAGATATTTATGTTTTCTACATATTAATAAAATTTTTCATGTTTGTAAACAGACTCTAGTCATTAAAACCAAAAGTAGAAATGTTCCATAATTTCAGTTGGCCAGTTAGGATAGTGGATTTATTTACACTTTCTTCCTGATGACTTAAAAAAAAATTTTGAGACAACAGATAAAACGTCATCCTCCTCCACATAGCTACTTAAGAATAGTATTAATTTTGTGTCCTGACCCCGCAACTTCCTTCATTAACCAATCTGCCCTGACCAACAGAGCCACCTAGTGGTCATTATAGGAAACTCTACAATCCAGAGTTCCTTTAACACAGGGCTTCCCAAATTACAGCCTGCAGGATCTCTCCGACAGCATGTTAAAGCACAGGTTGCTGCACCCCATTCCCAGAGATTCTGAGTCAGTAGGTATAGAGTTGGGCCCAATAATTTGGATTTCTAACAAGTTCCCAGGCGATGCAGTAAAGCAGAGCTGCTGGTCTGGGGATCACATTTTGAGAACCACTGCTTTACCAGAATGTTCTTTCTTTTAAGGGAGATATGTACAGGCTGTATTCTGTGGTTTCCAACAATCTCACTGACCAACGATCAGTTAATTCCACACTTCAGGTCAGTCTCTTTTTCATATGAACACACACTTTCTCTTGTAACTGCATTTTTGTAACATGTCTTGTCCACCTTTCACCTAAGATGTCACAGAAAAACTTTTTTTTCTACTTTTCTTTTCCTCCCATTTTCTTTCTTTTTTTTTCAGATGTAGTTAAAATTAAAAAAGGAAAAAAGAGCCTGACATGGTCTGAAAAGCATGACTAGTTAACACATCTGATTAAGTAAATAACACTACAAGTTTTGAAATTTGCCAATTTCCATTATATCCTGAAGCCTTAGAAAGTGTCAGATCATTTATACCTCCACTAAAGTTTCCATGGGCCTCCACATCTTCGTCTAATTAAAAATGTGCTCTCATCAAAAAATAATATTCAGAGTAGGGAAGGTTATTTTATATTTTTGTTGTTATTAACTATATTTTGTTGAAAGCATAGAATAGTGTTTAATACATAATGAGTTAAGGAAATTTTGAGGAGCCATAAGCATGATTTCTAAGCATATTTCTTTGTGGAATGGCTCCTACCTTCCAAAAAAATCAACTTATGAATGAACTTCTGGAAATTACTTATTTATAAGTTTAGGGCCACCAACGCTCATAGAAGACTTTGACAATTAAGATGTGTGCACCTATGGAAATCACAAAGAGAACTCCCTTTGTAATAAAAAACGCACAAGTGGCAGAGAAATATTAAGCAGATCTTGGTGCTTAGTATTTTTACTCACAACCCAAGGGGTGGTGAATCTGGGTTACCCCATAAACTTCAGAGTCGCCATGATGGTATTCTTAAAGACCTTATCTTTTTATTTTACCTCAGGAGCATTTTGAAAATAAAACCAAACCAAGAGCTGTCCTCCCCGCCCCCTCCCCCCCTACCCAAGTTGATTTCATCTTTTCAAAAAGAAAAAAACAAACACAGACCTCCTGAGACATTGATGCATGTGCAGGTCCCTCAGAGCTAGCATGGCAATCCATCAGTCACTTCCCCTTGCAATTGTGTCTCCCAGATGCTACCATGAGAAGCTTGAGTGTCCCTTCAGTGGGAGCTCTGGGTGGAGATGAAAGATGTGTGGAGGACACCCTGACCCACCTTTGTCAGTGTCCCCACAGCCAGAGTGACTTTAAAGGCCAAGTGAAAAAATACTGGGGACTAATTTGTAAACAAAGGCTTTCTTTGAAGTTAGGCAGACAAGTGGATTCAAAACAATTGTATGTGTAAGCAAAACTGGGCATGCTTTTTTTTCTGGAAACAGCCGGGACTTTTGACACAGCAGAGCTGCAAGTGTGGGGCATTTATTTGGTAGGACCTTTGGGACCAACAGTCTTAGATCTCTGGACCTCAGAGAAATAAGGAAAATCATTCAGCGCACTGAGGTGTCATTGCTTCCTATGTCTGTTTCAGGGTTTCTTCTTGAGAAAAGACAAGCCATGATTCTGCTCTGCATTAAACCCTGAGATCCAGCTTCCACAGCACAAGGCATGATAAGGTATGGATTTATGGAAAATAGATATTCAAGGGCATAAAGGTATTGCAGACACTCTTGACCCCAGAGACAGAAGACCTTGAAGGAAACTTGAGAGTCAATACCCCATTACCTTCCAAATATCTCCGTTCTGGACGTAGGATAGAGGGCTCCAAAGATCTTGGATTCTTAGTCTCTGGTTGGGAGTGAGATTATTGGGAGACTATGTGCCTGACTGAGACTCAGGACCTGGTGCTGGGCTGCCCCAGACCTTGGGCAGAATGTTCTCTCTGTAGGCTCCTGTCGGGTAACTAAAGACTTGTCTCTGATGGACAGATGCTGCACTGAGTACCACGGAAGATGCCAATCAAGTTGTAATCAATACAATTCATATTTAAATTATCCACCATTATCCCTGCTTGAAATTCAAAGCCAAACTCATCAGTGGCAAAGATTGCATCATCTTATCAGGAAGACCTTTCTTATAATGTATTAGACTCATTACACTTGTGTAGTAAATTCCCACCACTGCCTAGTTTGAAACATCTTCTTCAGATCAGTTGTTTATGAGAAACAAAAAGTCCAAAATGACTTCCAAAATCCTGGGGAAACATGGGAACCTGGGAAGCATGACAAACTCTATTGCCAATAGCAAGGGATTTTTCCATTGTGGGTTTCTTTTTGCCTTCTTGCTTCTTTGCCTGCAAGGAAAGATTTCTGCCATCTCTTGGTATTTTTGGTCACTGAGTTCTTCCTCTGCTAGCCAGCTCAAACATCCTTGCATTGATGCCAGAGAGCCCAGGCAGAATACCAGTGTGTCTCTCTGTCCAGCAGGCAGCACATCTGTATTTACCACGGTAGCAATGATATCAGCATGTGCAAAAAACAGCTGCTGTCTTCAAGTCGCCAGCACCCAAGAACAAATATAAGTCCAACCTAGGGAGGGTGGGAGGGAGACGCAAGAGAGAGTGGCTATGGGGATATACATATATGTATAGCTGATTCACTTTGTTATACAGCAGAAACTAACACACCATTGTAAAGCATTTATACTCCAATAAAGATGTTAACAAAAAATTAAAAAAAAATAAGTCCAACCAACCTAATATGTTTTCCACTGTGTGTCCCAGAAGTTTGAAGAGCTCCTTAAATTGCTTTGTTTCCATTTTTATGGCCCCAGGGGGAAAATATCTATCAAACTTAGTATATGCATTTTACTTTGTGGCACTTTGAGATTCAACCATATCATCTGTAACGAAAACAGAGCAACCTTTAAAATAAATTTTAAGAAAACCAAAAACCTCTCTGCCAGAGACATGGCCTGAACCAGTGCCAAAGATTTCAAGCTGGTAAACCAGCAAAGGAGTCAGATAAATCAGAGTGTGTGTAACAGGTCTGATCTATTTCAGCTCAGACTAACCTCTTTACTGGGTCTTCAATGGCCAAAAGTCCTGGGTTGCAGGAATAAAAATGTTTAATAGAGCAGAACCTCTGGGGAAAAAATAAACAAAGAGAAATTGCATAAAGAAAAGTGAGAAGTGTGACCATAGCTATACACGACCCAACTATGGTAAGGATTGAGAGAAGGGGAGGGAAGAATTCTGTGCCAATCTGAGAACCAGATTTATTTCACTTGTATATAGTAATTCCGGGTCCCAGTGACCATGTACATGAGCTGACAACAGTTGCTTATAGGTCAGGTAACAAGAGCACTGAATAACCTCATAATGAACAACTGCAAATTTCACATTGGTATGAATTGCATTTCATGCTCTTCGAAAGCCTCAGAAAGGCTCTGTGAAAAATACAGAACCAGGTTCTGTTTTTCTGATTCCTCCACGTCCCCCCTCCCAGGAGAAAGCCCTTTCCATATCTTCAGAAGGAAGGTAGTGGGTGAGAAGATGACCGTGCATCACGAACCAAGTAGGTCTTTTTCTGGGCCAAAATCTGTGGATGTTTTCTAAGAATGGAAGATACCCATTCAAGCATCACAGAGTTATAAGTGATAGAGGAGCCCATTCCTGGGCTGACCAAGACAGGGACAGATTTTGTATAGGATGAGCAAGGGAATTAACATATAGGGGCCCCTTCTCTGTGTCAGTCATGATGTTTAGTTTAATCCTACAGCTTAAGTATCATTACAGTGCTTGGAACAGTCCAATCTGAATCCAGGCGTGTAGGCTTCAGGTAAGTAAGTGTCCTAGGCTAGTATTTTTCATACT
Source organism: Neophocaena asiaeorientalis asiaeorientalis (assembly GCF_003031525.2). NCBI lineage: Eukaryota > Metazoa > Chordata > Mammalia > Artiodactyla > Phocoenidae > Neophocaena > Neophocaena asiaeorientalis. The sequence goes on from NW_020185324.1 coordinate 2,374,638, forward strand.
TTTCCCCCCAGTTTTATTGAGATATTATTGACATATAACACTGCGTATGTTTAAGGTGTGCAACATAATGATTTTTTTATATACATATATATACTCACATATATAGGAATGATTACCACAGTAAGTTTAGTTAACATCCATCACCTCACATAGTTAACAATTTTTTCTTGCAACGAGAAGTTTTAAGTTCTTATCCTTTTTGTTTTTTAAAGGTTTTTTGATGTGGACCATTTTTAAAGTCTTTATTGAATTTGTTACAACATCGCTTCTGTTCTGTGTTTTGGTCTTTTGGCCGCGAGGCATGTGGGATCTTAGCTCCGCGAACAGGGATCGAACCTGCACCCCCTGCACTGGAAGGCGGAGTCCTAACCACGGGACCACCAGGGAGGTCCCAAGTTCTTATACTTTTAACATGCATATGAATTTACCTGGGATCTTGCCCACTGCAGATGCTGATTTAGCAGGTCTAGGGTAGGGCGCCAGATTCTGCATTTCTAATGAGCCACAGGTGGTGCCAGATGCTCTAGGTCCTCAGACCATACTCCCAGTGCTGAGTTGAGTTACGAACCGCAGGTATTTTGACAGTTTGGGGACTTTACAACCTTGAGCTCTGTTGAAATTTTGAACTCTCTGGGACAAGAGATGAATTATGTCAGGTGGCACCCGGTGATGCTGAATGCATCCATGCAAAGGCAAGTTGGCCTAGTTTCTGACACCTTTTCTTCGTGACTCACTAGGGTTTCTCCAAAGAATTATTGGGCTGCAGCCGCAAGCGTTGTTTTCACTTCCACTGTAGACATTTTCACATTTACTCATGGACACCCTGGAGAGAGCTATGACAAAGCTTTGGATACGTGTGAAACTCTGTGACCCTTCTTCAGTTCTGATATTCACAAAATATTACTTAGAGACAAGAAAATGTAAGTTTCAAATACCCACACACTTTCCCATTTGAAGACCCCATCATTATTTAAATATCTACTGAGAAGGCAAAAAGTATATAGCACCAGGCTAAGAACCTTAAATTTCACTATAGTGTGAAATTTAGCACAGAATATTCTCACGTTACATAATTCCTCAGGTTCTGTGACAAGATCAAGAAGCTTTACATGAATTGTTATAAATCAATATATAATATCATGTATTTAAGTTTTTATTTTATTACTATGTCCATATGAATTTTTACTATCAAGATATGTATTAGAAAATGGTCCTATAACAAACTCATATGGTATTTGTCCTCAAACCATACGAGCTATGTTTCCTTAGAGGTGCCTCTGTAGGACATCAGTGTTGGTCTCCATAGCGTCAATGAAAATTCATGACTTAGTAGGGAAGTTAGAGATAAATACATGGGTTTGAGAATTTTCACAAATAGTGATACTTGAAGTCATGGGATAGAAGAGATAATCCAGTGGGATCTTGACAAATGTCTCCTTCAGTCTCAAATCCCCATCTCTAACCCAGCTGAGATACCCGTTCTTTTATAAAGCTCCTACTCCTAGGTAGAACATTGAGTAAGATTATTAACTTTGAAAGGGATTTTAGAGTCATCTAAATGTAAGTAGGGTGACCATATGATTTATCTTCCCAACTGGGATACTTTTGAAAGTGAAATGGAGAAAGAAGAACTAATAATTATGCTAGAACAACAGGTGTAAACTAGAACTGTGTAAGGGAAAGTGGGGTGTGTGGACAGCCTAAATATAATCCCACCTTAGAATGAGGATAAAAATCCACCCAATCCCATCCCAAATAGTTGGTCATTTGACCTCTTTGTTGAACACCTCTAAGGGAAGATGCTCATTCCTACACAGGGCGCTTAATCCACTGTTAGATACTTTTAGTTAGGTTGGCTTAATTATTAGAATTTTCTTTCTACCATTGTCATGCTATTTGCCTAACATTCCCTTAACTTCATGCTGCCTATTGGGGCCACCTGGAATAAGTGGGCTGCCTCTTCTTGGTATGACTGCGCAAAGGATTGAGTGGTTTCTCCATTAGGCTGAGCTCCTCAAGGTTGCTATTGTATCTCTCCCCCTTATGTTTCTCCAATTCTTTCTAATGGAGTGAATGCATCATGGGCTGATGACTGGTCCCTCTAGCAACAATCTGGGTCTCGGGAGATGTCCTAGTCACTAAGAATATTGAAGGATACCTAGTCCAACCCCTCACCCACTGTACACATTTCCTCTAAGACACTCCTCCAGAAAGGTGTCGACTTTTTCTTTAAACTTTCCCAGTGAATGGGGAACTTATGCTTTCAGAGGTAGACTGTTTCATCTTTCTCCAACTCACGATTGAATGAAGAATGTTTTGTCAGAGCTGTTAAAAGTCTATTCCATTATACAGTCTACGGAGAGTCTTATCATAGGACAAAACTAATTCTAAGAATTTTAGAGTCAGTAATAATACTGTGTAAATCCAGTTGTTTCTGGGAAACATGTAACATTGATAATGAATCATCACTGCCTTTAATTCATTCAATAAATATTTGTTGACCATGCACTATTTTTTAGAGATTAATCATGTCACAGGATCCCAAGGAACTTGCAGTTTGGAGAGAAAGAAGGTAAAATTGTAATAGTGTAGCACTTACCACATTCTATTTTATTTTTGTTCTCTTGTAAATTCATACGTGGTGATAAAGAGAAGGGGAAACCAAGCAATGTCAGCATGATAGGGAAGACTTCAAAGGAGGTGACAGGTGGATGGATGAAGAGTATTTCCCTAGACAGAGAAGATGGAGAAAGCTGTTAAACAGAGTGCACAATATGTACTAAGAGATGACTCAGGAATCTCACATTAGGTGACTCAGTGGTTCTCAGAATTCATTCCACTCGATTCATGGATTGAGTGACTTGGCAATTTTTACATTCAAGAGTGAGATTCTCAGATTCATGAATACCATATTTTTAAAGAATGGATGAAACTGACTTGGAAACTTTAAAATTCTTCAGTGAGAGGATTACTGGAAGTCTTGGTTTTTGTGTTTATTGTATAAAAGACATAGGTGATTTCAAGGCTCTTGTTACCTCCAGAATTCTATTAGTGTCATGGGTGCAGCAGTAAAAAGATTCTGCAGTGGGAGCCTGGGACCTCTCCTGTGTCCAGGCCTCACTATTAATTAGCCTTCACAACTGAGGAAGGTCTTTCTTCTCCCTGAGGATTTCCTTTTTTGTAAAGCTGGGAGCTGTTCTATGTAATTCTTAAGGTTCTTTGTGGATCTTGCATTTTATAATAACGTCTTCTTTCTTTCCTTGAGTATGTTCTACATTCTTTGTGAAAGAACAGTTTCCTTTATTTTCTTGCATGTTGTCCAGTGGTCGTGTCTAGACTTGGGAACTGGCTTTGCCTGAGCTTGGGTGTGGCCAGTGGTTAATTCCGTTGGCTGGAAGGAGCTGAGGATAAAGCAAAGCAGATTGGGGCTGGGGAAGGTAGAGACTGCTGTATGTCAGTGTGACAATCTGAATGGGAAACGAAAAACATATCAGAGCTATGGAGTGAAACAGCACTTCTCCACCTGCTTAGTATCTTCAGCCCTGGAAGAATAATTCCCAGGTTCTTAGAATTAACTCATAACTTCCTTCTTCCAGTATGACACAGGGCATCATAATTATTATTTTTAATCATGAAATATTTAAAAAATACTCAGAAGTATAGAGAACAATATACAGACACCAGTGAACCTACCACCCAAACTTAATGAATATCAACATATATCTATATATTTGTTTCAAATGTTTTTCCTAAGAAATATAATATTACTAGTATTATTATTCCTAAAATATAACTAAAGCCTCAGTGCTCTCCCCCACTCCATACCCTCCCTTCCCAAGGGTAAAACTATCTTGAAGTTTGCATGTATCATTCCTGTACATATTCTTTTTTTACTTCTGCAACACATGTATATTTTCTTAAAAATATATATGTGTAGTGATATATTGTACACTTAAAAATGTTACATAATCAGTGTCTTTCTCTATGAATCTGTTTGTGACTTATTTTTTTTTTCACCTGGCACTATTTTTTGATATTTGTCCACATCAATACCTGTAAATCCAATTCTCTCAACATCACTCCCGTATAGCATTCTACTGTACGAATAAGGCCTCTTCTTTTATTTATTCACTCCTCTATTGGAGGGTATTTTTATACAAATATTCTGGGAAGGAGAATCCAGTGTTGATTGAAGGACTCTTTCTCTGTGCTTCTGTTACACCCTAAGTGTGGCAATTTCATAGCATTTATCATACTGTCTTTTCATCCTGATTATGTTTCTTCCTGCACAGCAGAGACAGTTTCAATTCTTTCATGCCGTCATTCATTCAGGAAACATTTAACATTAACAATTATATTCCAGGGAGTTTGCTGTGTATATTTTGAAAGGTGAAAACTGAACAGTTCCAGAATAGACAGATATAACCTAGAGTAGAATTTGTGAACTGCGCTGGCAACGCATGGGCTAGATTGAGCACAAAGAGTCTTGCTTTGTTTTTATTTATAATTAAGCTAACATTTCAAAACTGAGAAACCGCATATAAGTCAAAGGTTCTGGCTTCTCTTGAAAAAGTGAGAAACTGCAACACAGCCTGTACACTTCTTTGTTGAAAACTGACTGAAGCTGGTTGATGGCTGTGCCCTTTAGATGAGACATACTTTCTCTACTTGGACTGCTTCTCTCATTTATACTATTGGATTGGCCAAAAAGTTTATTCGGTTAGTGAATACATTGTTCAATAAAGTTCTTCGTGAAAATGAAAAATGTCTTTTTTTTTACTTAAAACCGAATGAACATTTTGGCCAACCCAATATATGTTTGGCCGCATGAATCTTCAAGTCGGTCATGCTTCGTGTAGGGGAATATGGGGGAGCTTGTCTGGGGGAGCTTGGGCTGACATCTACAGATGTGACAGGGCAAGCATTTCTGACAGAGGGGATATGTTCGGGGGCAGAGCAGAAGGTTAGAAGATGCAGCAGCCTAACTGGTAAGGCACAGAGACAGGGTCCTTCAATCAACCCTGGAGTACTAGGTCCTGAACACTGTGGAGGACCCATGGTGTTCAGGAGTACTGACGATCTCTATTTATGACACAGATAAATGACGCTATGTTTAATCTCATGCAGCCGTTGTGTTTCTGTCTCTTTCTCCCTGTGCTTCGCTCAGTTTTTGCTTTTTATAAAGTATTTGATTCGTTATACAATGTTAGTCTCTTCCTTATATATGTTGACAATTCAAAATGGCTTTATTTATCTGATGCAATGTTTTTTCTCAAATTCTATCTTCTGCAATATTAATAATATCCATTTTTCCTTCTTCTCCTTTGCATTTGCCTGATGGATTTTTGCTTATACCTTTTAAAAATGATTTTTAGTGTCATTTTGTTTTATACGTCTCTCATATATGATACATTTTTTTTATTTGAGGGATTTATCTTTTCATAAAGATAAATACATAAAGAACATAACAATTTTATATTTACCATCTTTGTGTTTTAGTAAGGAAATTTAAACATGTTTAACATATATTGCATAGCTTGTTTTACATTGTCTTATTTTGGTGCTCTCTCATTTTTTTTCATGCATTTTACTCTAATTATACGATTACATTCTTTCGTGTTTTTTTAATTTTCTACAGTAGTGATCAGGGTACAAAATCTTCTAATTCTCAATGTATTAGAGGTTGATTTCACATTTACAGAATGCATAATTAAATGTACATTTCTTTATTAAAGGAAATAAAAAAGAACAATATTTGGTCTGTCCAAGCCCAAAGAACAATTGGGCAAGACTTCAGGGTCCCTGCCCTTCCTACGCCTCAACTTTCTGTCAATTTCATCAGAGGTCAAGGACACCTTTAATTATTATATTAATTATATAATAATATTAAGACGTTACTAGTCTTCTGTTAAAACAAAGTTTGTTGTCACTTGGCTCTGTTTAATTTTCCTGAACACGCTAAAACCTTTAACAGCAGTTTCCTCCTTCCTCTGGTCACCACAGATGTATGAACAGGAGAGCCGTCAGGAGGAGGGGAGTTTACATAGCTTGGATTGTTTTCCCTATGTAGTGCTTACTTGGGTACCTGGTTCTTCTGGTCTTTATTCCCCTTGCAACTTAGAGTGAATCAAATAAGGATCCGTGGTTGGAATGAGGAGCTGCTTAATAACTAATCTTAATGTTGTTTTAAAGAATTAATAATAGGAGGAGCCACCAAACATTAATGGCCAATGAAGAGGATGTGAGAAAATCATAGATAATAGTTTTAAGGTGTAGAGACTCAGTGATTTCCAAATTTACTCAACTGTTAATTTTCAGAGATCTATTGACTAGGGATATTTCCTTTTTGACAACTTACAGGAGACAGGATGGCTGGTGGCTAATGCTCTGCTGTAATGAAGACCACGCTGTCAACTTTAACTTTGTCCTTTGCCAGCTATTCAATTTTAGATTTACCACATTATCTATCTGAGGCCTTAATCCTTATATCTGTAAATGGGGATAATAACACCCTCTGCACAGAATTAAATGAGGTAGCAAACATAAACTGCTAGGGCTGTGCCTGGTGTATCTCAGGTCTTCAATTTAAAAATATTACTTGGAGGGCTTCCCTGGTGGCGCAGTGGTTGAGAGTCCGCCTGCCGATGCAGGAGACACGGGTTCGTACCCCGGTCCGGGAAGATCCCACATGCCGCGGAGCGGCTGGGCCCATGCGCCATGGCCGCTGAGCCTGCGCATCCAGAGCCTATGCTCTGCAACGGGAGAGGCCCGCATACCACGAAAAAAAAAAAATATATATATATATATTACTTGGAGCTTTTAATATTTGCTACCTGAGTAATTCCCAAAGTTATCAAATTAACAGTTTCCAAATTTGCTCTAAATGTACTGTAGGTTAGAAAAATGTCTGAACCCCAATTCACAGAGTAGGCATTGAGAAGGGAGAACATTGACAAACTGATTTGTTTTCCAGTATATAAACCAAGATGTTGTCAAAGTCGCACACTGAGCCCTTCTCTAACTTGCTGGTGCAGAAATTCTCAGCTCTGCTCTCTTAACTTACCTGTATCTCTCTGACTTATGATGACCTCTTTTGCAATGAGTAGTTCATTGTTTTCCTCTCTCTCTCTTCTACTCATACACTCATTGCTTGATAGTGTTTCCTTTTCGTTCATCCTCACGCTTTCCATCATACTGACCTGTGGTTCACCTCTGAGCATTGCCTTTGCATTCATGGATCACCGTTTATCAAGGTCTGCTCCGAGTTATGTAGAAGTGCCCTCTCTCTCATGACTCATGGATGTGCATCCTGAGCTTTCTTATCCATCCTTTGTAGATACTTTTGCTCATTCTTAGGGCTTCCAGTGATCTAGAACTCCCAGTTCCATGCCTCCAGCCAAGGTCTTGATCCTGTTCCAGTTGTTGATTGGACATCTCCACCTGTGGATCCTGCAGAAACCTCAACTTCATCATGTCTCAAAGTATGTGTCTCTCCATCCCGTCCGTCTTCTGCCTCTCATTCTATGCTCCCTGGCTCAGGGAAAGTAGCAAGTTCCATGCAGGGACAGTAGTCTGAAGCCCTAAAGGTCATACTAGACTCCTCCTGCTTCCTCTCCAGGTCACAAAGCCCACTGAAGTCCAACTTGAAGTAGCACCAAGTCCATCATACTCTTCGCCTCCAGCACTGCTGACCCGATGCTGGCCCTTCCCATTTGTGCCTGGATTAATGCCAGAGCCCCGTTGCTTTCCAGTTCACATCCTTCTGATATCTGTTCTCCTCATTCTAAGAGAATGATTGTTTTAAAATCTAATGTTGCTAATGTTACTTCCCCCACCTTTGAAATCCTATGTCTTCTCAATAACTTTGGGGTAAATCCCCAAACCCTAACCATGGCAAATAAAGCACTTTATCATCTGACCACTGCTTTCCTCTCCTGCCTTACTGCTCATCACCCTCTCATGACCTCGTAGGGTTCCGCTTATGCCAGAATATATGTACTTCTCTGAAGACTCCACACTTGTCCTTGTTACCTTACCTTTAAACATGTCCTTCTCCTCGTCTGGAATGCCCTCCCTTCTCTTTATCATCAGATCTCTTTATCATCTATAATTTCCTCTTATTCTTTAAGACCAAGCTCAATTGTCACCTCTTCCAAAAACCTTTCCATGAACTCTTGTGTTCATTAAACATAAATTAGTTCTGACTAATAAACTGTGAAAAAAAGGGACTTTGTTACTTACGAGCCAAAACTGTTAAAAGCAGTGTGCTGCCTCCATCCCTTTCTTTCTCTGCCATAGAATATTGGAGGCTACACATTAAAAATGGTATAGTTTTAAGATATATGCTCAAAATATATCGGCCTTCACATGAGAGAAAAATAAACTAATAAAATAAAACCTCTTAGCTTTCAGGGTTGATTTGCTACCGCAGCAAAGCCAAGCTATCCTGAATAGGACCACCTCCCCCAAACTGAATGAAGGACAATTCCTTTTCACCTCTTCAACATGTCTTCCCTGGAATTGTTGACTTACTTCTCTTTCTTCTTCTCTGGATTATGAGATCATTAAGGGAAGAGATTCCTTTTTATCTCTGTGGCATCCACTCCAGCACAGCGCTAGCAAATAATAGGAAGTCAAGAATTCCTTGCTGAATTGCACTGCATCTTATCTGTCCTAAGCATTGGCACAGCAGCCACAATAATATCCATTTCTTGTAGGGATTTGGAGTGTAAGGCGACTCTGCCTAAAGTCACTCAATCCACTAAATGTCAAACAGGCTTCTGCTCAGCCTTTGTGGTTGGCGAGACTCCTCAAGATGAATCTTGAGTTAGTTAAAGCTCTTCTTCTTCTCTCACTTTTATCGGTCAGGGTTCCACAGGAAAGAGATGGCATCTTTGGGAGGGAATTATAAATATTTTTTTAAGTGAAAGAATGATTAATAGAGGTGTGAGAAGGGTTAAGGGAACCAACAAGGGGTGTTGAGCACTAGCATCAAGGCAAGGGTGGAAATGGTGTTCCTAGAGTCTCTTTGAAAGCTGCAACTAAGAACGAAGGTCTATAACGTAGTCATAGGAGGATACAGTGATTAGCATCATTGCAACAAATTTGGAAGGAGTACGAGTTACAGATACACCAACCTCTCTCTTATCCTTGCATGGGGTCTTCTGCTAGTGCTTCCATGCTGGCCAAACCCAAGTGAAGCACAGGGGCAATGGAGCCCAGGTGATGCCGTCTCTGAGGTTAGACTCTCAGGGAAGATGGGGCAAATCATTTGAGGGGTGGAGTGAAGAATAATCAGTATCTGATACTCAACTGAGACTTGGTGAAGATTTTTCTTCCAAATGGGTTTCTAGTGAAGAGTAGGAGGCAAGATAAAGAGTTTATTTTGGCTCTAGCCTCTAAATCGTCCTCCAGAGCCTAGCTGATATATTATATCCTGTAGGAAGCCTTCCCTGAAGCCTCAGGATGGATAAATGCCCTTCTCTGTGTTCACCTACCTTCCAGTGCCTGCCTCTTTCACAACACTTCCCAAATTAGGCTGAAATTATATCTCTTTCTGTGTCTGTCTTCCTTACTAAACTCTAAGCTCCTTGGGGGGTAGGGATTGCATCTTATGCATCTTTGAAACTTTAGCTTCTGGAAAGTGTCTGGCATCTAGGATTGCTCACTTTGACCCACAGATTTTTACACAAAAACATACACTTTACACCAAGTTCTAAGTCCTCAGTTGCAAACTCTCTGTTGCATGTGACTCACAGAAAACTAGAAAACAATGGTTCATAACACGTAATATAAAGTTGACATGGTCTATGCAATTGAATTTCCAGTCCATTGAGGGAAAAAGTAAAATTATCCAATTGCTTTATATATTATATTAACCAGACATCTCAACCAGAACATTGAAGAAAACACTGTGGGGCAGGCTTCGTCTCTGCCATAGGGGCACTTATGGTCTATGATCATGCACCCCCCGCCCCCGGCCCCGATACACAGAGGTGCACTGAGACTAAAGAGAGAACTGTGACGTTTGTTTCAGGTTTGCTTAGATACACAGTGTCTTTCTATTTGAAAACAGTGTATTCTAATGCAAAGCCCATGGACATTAGAATTAGACTATTTTGAGATTAAGAAGAAATCATATGGCACTACTTTATGAGCTTGGACTAGTTTCTCAACTGAGTCTCACTTTCCTCATCTGTAATACCTACATACGGGGTTGTTGTGAGGCCTAAAATGAGAAAGTTTTGTAAAGTACATGTTCAGTGTAGGAATTCACTTGCAATGAATTCCTTCCTTTCACTTTACATTACAACATCATGCTCAGAGACTGGAGATGAGAGACTGTATTCCATCCTACATACACTATACTGGACATGTCGTTATGGAGTTGCCAGTGTAGGTCTATATGAATGGTACCAAAGGGAAAGAGTAAAATCTTTTGGCAATGGTTAATCCAAACAAATATGAATTGCTTAAACTACAATAACTGGATCAGATCTAAATCTCCTCTTTGTTGGTGTGTAAACACTAGCTGAGTCTTTGAATCTGGCACAGTGGCAGGTGGGAACACCTGTGTTCTCACCCAGACTTCCCTTCGGTCTTTATTTCATTGTAGTCCGTCAGTGCCCTTCTTGAGGCTGTTCAAGATGCATTTCCAACTACTTTTCCCCCTTTACAACCCAACACTCACCACAACCACACAACACACAGTGAATAAAGCTGACGTGGATTGTAGGGACCAAATCTTCCAAAGAAAATGAGGGATGTGAAGCAGCTCTGTCTCCATTCCGTGCTGTCAGTTCTGAGTGTCAGAGCACAGTCCTATAGTAGACAATGCCATCTTGTGGTTCTTGTGAAAATCATTCCTTAAAAAATTCAAGAAGGTCACTGTTTAAATCTCACTGCTAGTGCTCTTTCCTATCCCATTTTTATAGATTAAGTCATGATCCACTGAGATTTCACCAAACAAAAACGTGAACAAAATTATTGATAAAGCAGCAGGTCACTCTAATATGGGAAAATCCCACTACCCTGTCTTTAGAGAATCTTAGTACAATTAGTACAATTATGCATTTGACAGAAAGATAGAGGCAGTCTGGCTCCGTGGCTTGGTTTCCTTGGGAAGCAGTCACACATTTCTTTTTAAAATAACATAGCCTGGAATACTGATTCCCATGCCACACTGTCATCCTGTGTGTCAGCACTTTGAGTACTGAATCCTGTACAGAAAGCTCTCATGCACACAAAGCTCTCTCTCATCCAAAAATGTTTCCTCAAGGTTACAATCTGCACATAAAGGTTTCAGCGACAGCAGCTGTTTGGGCAACTTTTTGGTGTTATGTGAATGTTGTGGGTTTGGTTATATGTCCTTGGAACATAATAATAGGAGGTTTTGGTGTGTGACCTTTGAAACCTCAGGGAAATCAAAATCATCATATTCTCTGAATTGAAATAGTGACTTGGTGCACTGGAATAGTTTCTGCAGCAGTATTATATGTCTGGTCCATTCAGAAGTGACCAAAACAACATTAAAAAAAAAATAGCACACAGAGTACTCTTACGTATAATAAGCATACCAATTAAGGTTTCTTTTCTTGTTTATAGCCCAATTCCACTGGACTCTACTAAAAACAAACTTAAATTGAAAATGTGGTTTTAAATTATTAATATTTAAATATTAATATGTCATACACTGGTATTAAAAACACTTTGATAACATCTATGGGAATAAACTGGCAGTGTTTTGGAAGGCAATTTAAATGAATCTCATAAAATTTATTGTTTCGGTCAATAGATACTTTTTGAGGGCCTACTAGTTCTCAAGGCACTCTGTGAGGGGTTAGTACCCAGAATGGAGTAATAAGATATGATTCCTGCACTCAAGAACTTCACAGTGTAATGGAAGAACAAACAGACAAACAATAAATTACAAATTCATGTGGTTAATTCTGTAATAGGAATGTTAGGGGTTATATGGGCAAACATTGGAGCAATGCAGAAATTCAATCTAAGTCAGAAAGAAAAAAACAAATACCGTATGCTAACACATATATATGAAATCTAAAAAAAAAATTTTTTTTAATTGTCCTGAAGAAACGAGAGGCAGGACAGGAATAAAGATGCAGACATAGAGAATGGACTTGAGGACACAGGGACGGGGGATGGTAAGCTGGGAGGACGTGAGAGATGACATGGATATATATACACTACCAAATGTAAAATAGATAGCTAGTGGGAAGCAGCCACATAGCACAGGGAGGTCAGTTCAGTGCTTTGTGACCACCTAGAGGGGTGGGATAGAGAGGGTGGGAGAGAGACACAAGAGGGAGGAGATATGGGGATATATGTATATGCATAGCTGATTCACTTTGTTATAAAGCAGAAACTAACGCACCATTGTAAAGCAATTATACTCCAATAAAGATGTTAAAAAAATCATAGGTTTTTAGATGAAAATGACAAAATAAGACATGAGTAAGAGTTGAGGTGAAAGGAGTGAGAAATAATATTTCATCCAGAGAGAAGAGAATGTGCTTCCTTGGAGACTTTCACCAATGACAACACTTAAAATAACTATCTCACAATGGTGTAATAACATCAATAGTATTTCTACTGATCTCTCTTCTTTTAATATTCCCACCTGCAAACCCACTCTAGACACAGCAGCCTGTGACCCTTTAAAAAATGTAAACTACAGAACAACAGCTAAGAAAACTGTACCAAGAGATATACTCAGAAACACTATTAAAAAATTAAAATTCTAAAAATTGTTTAAGTAACCCACAGAAAGGCAAGAAAATAGAAACACAGGAATAAGAAACAGAGGAAACAAATTTAAAAACCTAATAAAATGGAAAACTTAGGCTCTCACATATGAACAATTCATTAAATGTAAATGGTCTAAATACACTAAAAGTCAGAGATTGGCAAAGTGGATAAACTCTTCTTAGCTTTAAAATCAAAAGCATGGTATATAGAAAGAAAAATGTATAAATTTAAACTCATAAAAATTAAAAACTTTGTTCTACTAAAGCTCCAGTTAAGAAGGTAATAAGGTATAGAGTGAAAGAAAATATTTTAGAAACCACATATCTGACAAAAATTTTGTGCTAGAATATATAAAGAACTCTTCAAAACTCAACAGTTTAAAAAGCCCCAAACAATACAATTGGAAAATGGGCAAAATACATAAACAGATATTTCACTGAAGAGGATATACAGATGGCCAATAAACACATGAAAACATGGTCAGTATCTCATTATTATCAATCATTAGCTATTATGGAAATTCAAAGTAAGACAATGAGATATCATTACAACCTACAAAAATAGCTAAAATTAAAAAAAATAGCGACAGCACCAAATACCTGCAAGGATTTGGAAAAACTGGATCACACATACATAGCTGGTGGAAATGTAAAATGGTACAGCTACTCTACTAAAGGATGTGTCCGTTTCTTTTAAAACTAAACCTACAATTACGATATGACTCAGCAATTTTACTCCTGGCCATTTATCCCAGAGAAATGAAAACTTAGATTCATATAAACACCTGCACATGAATGTTTACAGCAGCTTTATTTGTAACAGCCAAAGACCAGAAACGACTCAGATGTCCTTCAATGTGTAAATGTTCAACAAACTGTGATACATTCATACTATATAATACTACTCAGCAATAAAAAAATGAACTATTGATACACATAACAACCTGGATGAATCTCCAGAGATTTACACTGAGTGTAACAAGCCAATCCTCAAAGATTACTCTATGATTCCATTTATAAATCATTCTTTAAATTACAAAATTATAGAAATAGAGAGCAGTTTAGTGATGGCCATGGGAGAGGAATGGGGAAGGGAACAAGAGCAGGATGGGTGTGATTGTAAAAGGGCAAAAACCAGATACCGATAACACACCACTATAGATAAAATAAACAACAAGAACCTACTGTATGGCACAGGAAACTATATTCATTATCTTATAATTATAATGGAAAAGAATCAGAAAAAATGTCTATCTATCTATCTACCTGTCTAGCTCTTCATCTGAATCACTTTACTGGTCACCTGAAAGTAGCACAACAGCAACATTGTAAATCAACTATGCTTCACTATTAAAAAAAGGGCAACCACAAAGGATACCATGGTGACTGAACTGTCCGGTATCTTGACGATGTTGGTAGATACATGAACCTACATATGTGACAAAATTGCATAGAACTCGAGCCACAGACTAGGAGAAAATATTTGCAAAAGACATACTGATAAAAGACTGTTATCCAAAATATACAAAGAATTGTTAAAACTCAACAAGAAGAAAATGAATAACCTGAGTTTTAAAATGTGCCAAAAAAGTATATATCTATTAAAGAGATTGATTGAATCAATAATAATCTCCCCAAAATAGAAAGCACCAGGCCCAGAGAGGTTCACTGGTGATTTCTACCAAATATTTAAGGAAGAAATTATACTAATTCTCTACAATCTCTTTCAGAGAATAGAAGCAGAAGGAATACTTCTTAGGGCAGCATTATTCTAATACCAAAACCAGACAAAGATATTACAAGAATACTGTGTATCTCCTGAACATAGATACAAAAGTCACAAATTGGATCCAAAATGTATGGAAAGAATTATACACCACAACCAAGTAGGATTTACCCCAGGTATGTAAGGCTGCATCAACATTCAAAAATCAATTCATGTGATCTACCACATCAGCAAGCTAAAAAACAAAAATCACAAAATCATATCAATAGATTTGGAAAAAGCATTTGACAAATCCAACACCCATTCATGATTTAAAAACTCTCGGAAAACTAGTAATAGGGAAGGCAATTTCAGCTTGATAAAGAAATAACTACAAAAAACCTACAATTGACATACCTAATAGAAACTTGAAGCTTTCCTACTATGATCAGGTACAAGGCAAGGAGGTCCCCTCTCATCACTCCTTTTCAACATCATGCTGGAAGTCCTTGCTAATTGAATAAAACAAGAGAAAAAAAAGGTATACAGATTGAGAATGGAGAAATAAAACTGTCTTTGTTCACAGATGACATGATCGTTCATATAGAAAACCTGAAAGAAGTGACAAAAAACTTCCTGGAACTAATAAGCAATTGTAGTAAGATTGTAGGGTACAAGGTTAATAAACAAAAGTCAGTTGCTTTCCTGTATACCAGCAATGAACAAGTGGGATCTAAAATTTAAAAAAATAATAATACCATTTACATTAGCACCTGAAAAAAATGAAGTACTGAAGTACTTAGGTATAAATATAATAAAATATGTACAAGATCTATGTGAGGAAAACTACAAAACTCTGATGAAAGAAATCAAAGAACTAAATAAATGGAAAGATATTTCTATGTTCATGGATGGGAAGACTAAATATTATCAAAATGTCAGTTCTATCCAACTTGATTTATAGATTCAATGAAATCTCAACAAAGTTATTCTGTGGATATTGGTAAACATATTCTAAAGTTTATCGGCAGTGGCAAAAGACCCAGAATAGTCAACACAATGTTGAAGGAAAAGAACAAATTTAGAGGACTGACACTATTCAACTTTGAGTTACTGTAAAGCTACAGTTATCAAGACAATGTGGTACTGGTGAAAGAATAGACAAATAGATCACTGGATCAGAATAGAGAATCCAGAAATAGGCCCACATAACTGTAGTCAACTGAACTTTAACAAAGGATAAAAAAACAATACAATAAAGCAAAAATAATGTTTTCAGCAATTGGTGCTGGAACAACTGGACAGCCACATGCAAAAAAAAATGATCTTAGACGCATACATTATACCCTTCACAAAAATTAAGTCAAAATGGATCACAGACCTAAATGTAAAATGCAAAACCATAAAACTTCTAGAAGGTAGCATAGGACAAAACCTAAATGACTTTGAGTGTGGTGACGACTTTTTAGATACAACATGAAAGTCACAATCCATGAAAGAAATAATTGATAAGCTGGACTTCATTAAAATTAAAATCCTCTCTTCTGCAAAAGATAGCATCAAGAGAAAAAGAAGACAACACACAGACTGGGAAAAGTATTTGAAAAAGAAATGTCTAATAAAGAATTGCTATCCAAAATGTACAAAGAACTCTTAAGACACAATAATAATAATGAAAAAAACCTGATTTAAAAAATAGGCCAAAGACCTTAACAGATATCTCATCTAATAAGATATACAGATGGCAGATAAGCATATGAAGAGCTGCTCCACATCATATGTCATCAGTGCAATGCAAATTAAAAGAACAGTGAGGTACCACCATACACCTGTTAGAATGGTTGAAATCCAGAACACTGACGACACCAAATGCTGCTGAGGATGTGGAGCAACAGGAACTCTAATTCATTGCTGGTGGGAATGCAAAATGTCCAGCCACTTTGGAAAATGTTTCTTACAAAACTAAAGTTACTCTTATGATCTAGCAGTCATGTTCCTTGGTATTTACCCAAAGGAGTTGAAAACTGTGCACACAAAAACCCACAAAGAGATGTTTATAGCAGCTTTATTCACAATTTCCAAAACTTGGAAGCAACCAAGATGTCCCTTCAGCAGGTGAATGGATAAATAAACTGTGGTCTATCCAGACAATGGAATATTATTCAATGCTAAAAAGAAAAGAGCTATCAAACCATAAAAGGACATGGAGGGAACTTAAATGTATATTAGCAAGTGAAAAAAAGCTGATCTGAAAATGCTATATCCTGTATGATTCCAACTCTGTGATATTCTAGAAAAGGTACAGACAGTAAAAAGATCAGTGGCTGCCAGGAATTGGGGGAGGGAGGAATAGGCAGAACACGGAGTATTTTTAGGGCAGTGAAATTACTTTGTATGATACTTTAATGATGGAGACATGTCAGTAGACATTTGTCAAAACCCCTAGAATATACAACACCAAGAATGAACCCTAATATAATCTATGGACTTTAGGTAATCATGATGTGTAAATGTAGGTTCATGGACTGTAACAAATGTACAGCTCTTGTGCACGACATTCATAATCCTAGAGTCTGTGTGTGTGTGGAGGCACGTTTATATGGTAACTTTCTATACTTTCTGCTCAATTTTTCTTTTTACTAAAACTGTTCTAAAAAAACAAAGACATATAAAACTTGGGAAAATGGAATAAAATTGGTGGATTGTATCAGTATCCATATTCTGAGTAGTGATATTGGACTATTGTTCTTCAAGATATCACCATTGGGGGAAACCAGGTAAAGGGTACATGGGATCTGCCTGGTTTATTTCTTACAAGTGCTTGGGAATCTACGGTGATCTCGAAAATTTTTTTAAAAGTTTAATTAAAAAAATGTAAACTAGATCCATTCTCCATCCTGCTTAAAAGCATACAAGTTCTATTCTCCATAGAATAAAAGCAGAGCTTCTCTCTATATTGTATATGATCTTGTAAGATATATCCTTTGTCAGCCTTTCTCTCTCTCTCTCTCTCTCTCTCTCTCTCTCTCTCTCTCTCTCTCTCTCTCTCTCTCTCTTTCTCTCTCTTTCAATAGCCTTTAGCCACAATGGCTTCCCTTCCATTCCTTGGATATGTCAGGATGCTTCTCTCTCCGAGGCTTTACATTGATACTTTACCTTCTGCCTGAACACTTCTCCAAGTCACTGGTATGACTGCCTCAGGCTTATCCATCAGTTCAAATGTCAGTATTTTAGAGGTCGTGTCCCTGATCATTCTATTTAAAATGGCCTGCCCAGGCACTATCATATTACTTTTATTATCTTATTTATGCTAATCATAATTAGAGACTTTCTTTATTTGCCCTTCCTCCCTACCCCTGCACATGCCTACTTCTGCAGAATGCGTTTTCATGAGTGCAAAGATGTTTGTCTTCTTTTCTGCTGCACCCTAGTGCCCAGCTCGGTACCTGATTCTTAGTAGGTCCTCAGTAAATATCTGCTAAATGAATGAATTTTTACTAAATGCATTCATGTCTCCAAGAGGATCCCATTAAAATAAGGGGGAAACTAACAGAAGGAAGAACTATAGCTTAGGGCCTTCACAAGTAGTTGTTTAAATTGCAATTTCACTGAGAACAAATAGTTTTAAAGGGAGGAAAACATATTGCTTGGTGGGAACCAAAATCAATTTCCCAGTTTTACTGAACATATGTAGAGGTGAATCTGAAAAGTAATTAACTCCAGGCTCTTGACTCCCTGTGCTCTGAGAGTGAGGTCATTGTACTATCAGGGCAAATAAGGCCTGTGTTCTCCCAAGATGAAGATCCAAGGTCGAGAAGAATTACAAAGCATGCACTTTTGGTACAGGGTAGTAGGATGTTTCATCTTAGTTCACTGTTACATCTATTATTTGCCTGCTGTTAGGCTGACAGTTCCTTCTTTTCACCAGGTTTGGTGCCTGAGATCTATGAAAGCATGAAAGAAAAAGAAAATGCCCAACTTTTCAGCAAAATGTGTTTATTTCCCACAGTAGACTTTGGCCTGACTCCATCATGTAAGAACAGTTCAGAAGCAAAACTCAGAAGAACCAGGAAGACATTTGCCACACTCACCTCTCACACTACAAACTCTTGTGATGTGTGCTGTTGCAGACAGGCCCCCGGCTGGTCTAGGGATGGATTTTCTATTCCCTGCTGTCTCAGTCAGTTTGGGCGGCTCTAACAAGATACCACGAACTGGGTGGCTTACACAAGAGAAATTTATTTCTCACAGTTCTGCAGGCTGGGAAGTCCAGGGATCAAAGTGCTGGCTGATTTGGTTCCTGGGGAGAAACCTCTTCTTGGTTATGTCTTCATATGGTGGAGAGAGAGACTGGAAGCAAACTCTTTCCTGTCTCTTCTTATAAAGGCACTAATCTCATTCATGATGACTCCACCCTCATGACCTACTGATCTTCAAAAGGCCCATATCCAGATACCATCACATTGGGGATTAGGGCTTCAACATATGCATTTTAACACAAACATTGAGTCTGTAGTACCTGCCAATCTCACCTCTCTCTTCTAACCCTAAAGTAAGGTTTACCGAAGTATAATTCCTCAATTCCCTGCTCTCTGCTGGGTCCTGGGAGTGTGAGAAATGGGTGGTGACAAGGTTTATTATTTTAGTTGGGGGGCCAGGAATGGCCTATCCAAGCCAGTGACCCTAGAGCAGAGATGTGAAGAAGTGAGGGAAAGGGGCTTTGAATTCCCCAGGGGAAGCGCGGTCCACACAGAAGGAAAAGCAGGTGCAAAGATCTGTGGAGGAGCATGCTTGGTGTGAATGAGGACAGCAGGGAGTCCAGGGCGGCTGGAACAGTCAGCTATGGGAGGGTGATAGGAGAGGAATCATGGGAGAAGGACCAGGGTCACATCGTGTGGGCCTTGTGGCTACAGTAAGGACTTTGGTTTTTATTCACTATGTGACAAGAAGTCACTCAAGGATTTTGTCCAAGGGAATGCTATGATTTGATTTATATTTTGAAATGCTTTCTCTGGCTGCTCTGAGGAGACTATAGAGAGTCAGGAGTAGAAAAAAAGGGAACAGTTAGGATGCTATTGCAGAAAATTACAGAGACAAGGATGCAAGCTGTACAGGTGGTAAGAAATGATGGGATAGTTGAGACAACATGCAAGAAAAAGTTAAATAATTTGTAATATAGGAATATAAATTGATGCTGAAACTGTGCAGCAGTACATCAGCAATAGGAGCCCCTGGTTAAAAGGGACATACTTTCACTCTGAGGTGCAGTGGTCTGAGAAGAGCCTTCTTGGAGGTAAAGTGGGATACTGGCCACATCCATTTATTCCTCGTGAGGAACAAAGATACAGATACCCAAACAGAAGTCACCAGCCAAACTGTTTTGGGGTTGAAATAGATGGCTGAGGGTTGGATGTCTAGGACAAAAAGTAGATGTGTCTGATATACACCCTGTCCTGTCTCTAGTATTATGTCAATGGCTTATTTAACTCCATGATGAAGCATTTTTATGAAAACAACGTAAATATACATATGTGTATAGATAAGTAAGATAGATCCCTTGTTCTCTTTTAGAGGACAATTATTTTATAAGTCAAATACTACTATTTCTTGAATTAAAAGAAGTTGTTTTTAAAAAACTCTTTCTTCCAATCCACTTCTCATCCTGTGGCCATTTCTCCAGAGAGAATAGTGGGAATGCCCACTGACAGGTCAACTGGTTGTCTCTGTTAAATCATCAATGAGTCTCTTGATTTGGGTGCATCAACTTTTTTGTCCTTAAACACTGCCCTGATGGGCTGTTTTTTACAATCCACCCCTCCCCACCTTCTCTCTCTCTCTCTCTCTCTCACACACACACACACCTTCACACTGTACACTCACTCACTCCAGCTAATTTCCATTTGCAAGCAGTTGCTTGCACAAGTGTTGTTCACACATGTTCACATCTATACCCAATAGAAGTCATGCTTTTCCTGTGAAACACTGTGATGTACTTGTGGGAGTCCAAGCAAAACCCACCCTGGATCTTGAAGTAGTACCCAATCTAACATCTTAAATGAAGTCCTGGAAGAGAAAACAATTTTCTTCCAACAAGTTTGGTATTAGCAAAGCCTACTCACTCCTGGAGAAGGAGAAGTGCTAAGAAGCTAGTATACCATTGACCTTGACAAGGCCTGACTTTTAAAACTGGGTTCAGTAGATTCTTCTGCAATAGAGATGGCAGCACAAAGAGAGATCATCCAACTCCACCTTGTCATCTGTCTCATGCTGTATTCTTTTTTACTTTCAGAGTACAACTTAATAGCCATCTCCTGTAGGCAATCTTCCCCCATTATTGCCAGCCCACTTAGAAACAGCAGTTTTCCTGAGCACTGGCAGTGAAGTACAATAACATTGCATTATACGGGTATGTGATCTCCAGTTTGTTAATGATGAAGGGGGCTTACCTGCCTTATCTTCTCATCTTCCCGTTTTGCAGTATTCTCTGATGGAGGGCCCATGTTAAAATTTTAAAAATTAAATTTAAATACAAATATAAGTATATACTTATAAGTTTTATATATATAAAACTTAGGATTCTCTAGGACTACATATGGGATATAGTATAGATAGAGCAATGGTCATTGACTCTGGCTGCCCATTAAGATCACCAAGGGAACTTTTAGAAAATGTCAGTGCCCAGACCCTATCTCCAGGGATTGGGACTTAATTGGTTAAGGGTGGAGCTCGGGTAGAGACAGTATTAGTAAAGGTCTCCAAGTGCTTTCTATTTGCAGCCAGGGTTAAAACTACTTGGTTTGGGCAGGTCTGGTAGCATGTTATATCACTTCTACAAATTGTTTCCTCACCTTTAACAAAAAACAGGAGTAACAATGACTACTTCCCTGGATTGTTATTGCTTGCATGGATCACATCTTCCCCGTTTCGAACCCTGTCAGCTTAGCAATTGCTTAACTTCTCTAAGAATTAGATCTCTCTTTTGTAAAATGGGGATTTTTAATAAGTATCAATGCATAAGTTTGTTGTGAGGATTAAATGAGAAAATGTGTGAGAAGTACTCAGTCTAGTGTTTGGAATATGAGTACAGCAAGCTTTAGCTAGTGTGTGTGCTGCCTGGCACAGTACCTGCCCCATGATAGACCCTAAATCAATGTTAATCCCTTCTTCTCTGTTCCTTCCATCTGTTGCTGTACTCTATCCTTATCTCTGTCTTTATAAGCTGAGCCTTAGATGTCTAATAACCAAATCTCTCTGAAGCAGACCATGATGTCTAAATCCAAATTTGAATTCTGTCCCTTATTTAATTATGGTGAAACACCAAGGATATGGTGTGTGTGCTTGTAAGATTAGGAGTATAGTTATAGATATAGTTAAGAAATTATTCTGCTTCTAACTTCTGAAGAGAAACCTTGAGGGGACAGAACCTGCGACCTTGGGATTGAAGCTTTGGGAAATGTCAGGCACCTCAGAGGAATTAAAAAAACTTCTATAGGACCTGTCACTCTAAGTGTGGTCCTCAGACCAGCAGCATCAGTATCACCTGGGAACTTGATAGAAAAGCACAATCCCAGGCCCCACCCCAGAATTACAAAATCAGAATCTGCATTTTACAAGATGCCCAGGTGATTCACATGCACACTCAAGTGTGAGAAGTACTCTTGTAAGATGATGAAATGATGGTTGACAACTTAAAGTACCCATGAAGCTAGATAACAGAGGTTTCCTCACTACCACTCCTGTGGTCTTAGGCTCAGTTTGCCAAGTCAGTTGCTAGGACCATATTGTGGCATTGTCTGGCCCAGCTCTGAGTCTGAAGCAGCTCTAAACCCATGCCATGCATCTAGCCCCATTACTGTAAGTACCAAGAACCCTTGTCATATTCATGAGCTGTGCATTTAATTCATCACCCTTTGCCCATCCCTGGATTTCAGATCTGATCCTGACCCCCTTGCCTTCTGACTCATTGCCTCACTCTGTAAAAATCCTTGTACTTCCTTCCAGGATCTGACAAACGGTGATGACCTTTTATTTCTGATCCTTGGTTTTTCTCTCTGTCCCTTCTCATGTTTTCTTCTTCTCACTCTGGAAAACACCCTTACCCAGGCTCGCCCAGCAGCTGAGAGCTCTGGAACTCTCCTGGCCACTATGAAAGGAAATCTGACCAAGGAGGCAGATTCCAGTGAGCCTTTGAAGGCGGCTTGGACCCTTTGGAGAGCCAACTGACCTTCATTCAGGATCTTCAGTGATGCATGACTCTCTGTAGCCACTTTTTTTAGAGAAGGTGTAGTATAGGAGAAGGAGCCTGTGAGCTGTTAGGGAGTACACCTAGCTTGGCAAAGAGAACACTGACGGTGGCTAACACCATCTCCATCTTCTCTTTAGAAACTTCCATTTGGGGATGGCCTGCAAGTTCTGGCCTTTCTCCCTATCTCTTTTCATCTCAACCAAATTCGTTAACTGAAAGACACTCTCTGCTTTGCAAACCACAATTATGCTGGGAATGAAACTCAATAAAAGCTGCACCTGGCATGCAAATTGACAGATCATTTACTCAGCAATAGCTAAAGAGAACCCACCAAGCTGCCCTTGCTTGTTTTCCTGTAGATATGGTGTTTTGGTTTATTTAATGCATATTGTTTGGCATTTTAAATTATATTTTTTTATCCCTATCATTTCACAAGCAAAATTGACTTCCCTGATAATTAAATTTTCTCCACAGTAGCAATTTCACCACTTATTTTCATTTGACTACAAGATGCCTGTGGATTATTAAGCTGGTGTCAGCTCTCACCTACCCACATACCTTCAAAGCAGTCTGGAAAAGGTGTCAGCATTTCTAAGGTGTGCCCAGATGATGTGTAGTTCCCACAGTTTCACATTTGGGGGCATGTATCACTTATGCATGTCGGCTAGCTCAGTTCATATTTGGAATTTATTTTAGAGGCTACTAAATTGAGGAAGCTCTGAATGCAAAGATATGGCTTTTAATTGGCTAAGTTCTATTAATTGAATTTAAGTATACTCTTACTGATATTATTTTGGGGTTTGAATAATATTTTATATTCCACAAAGTCCATTTCAGAAGAAATTTGACTAGAAAAAATAATAGTCTGTGAGACTGGCAAACTCAGGAAAAGATGGTCTGTGACCTCTGTACATTTAGAAGTTCAGCTGATGTGCTGGGTTCACTTGACTCATTCTGATGAATTAACTACTCTTGTCCTAATCATTCCTTACCCCACTGCATTAACACTCACACTTTACCAATTGGACAGATCCTTCTTCATCTAGCCCCGAATACAGTATTTTTCAAACTGACAGTTTCAGTCCTTTAGTGAGCCATGAAAACAATTTATACAGTGAATTTTATACAGCATCAAAAAAAATTGAATAGATCAGAGTGCCTCACAGGCAGAAAGGATAAGTATTGTTTTGTGAAATACTTATGTCAGTGATATGTGTCTACATATAATTACATGGTAATGTAGACTATATTGCTTATCGTGGGTTGTAGTAAAAGAGTTTGAAATGCACAAATGGACCTAATATTCATTGTCTCCTGAAACGATTCCATGATCTAGAGTTTGAGGATCTTCATTTCTTAAGAAGCCAGAGTTCTTAAGATGCTACTAAGCTAATGGCCATGGCGAGGACCAAGTATTGACTCTGGATACCATAGTTAAGTAATAGCACTGAGAATAATCTGATTATCAAAATCTGCAGTTCTCAAAGTAGAGCTCCTGGACCAACGGCATCAACATCATCTGGGAATATATTAGAAATGCAACTTCTGCATCTACTGAGATGATCATATGGTTTTTATTCTTCAATTTGTTAATATGGTTTATCACATTGATTGATTTGTGGATATTGAAAAATCCTTGCATCCCTGGGTTAAATCCCACTTGATCATGGTGTGTAATCCTTTTAAGAGATTGTTGGTTTTGGTTTGCTAATATTTTGTTGAGGATTTTTACATCTACGTTCATCATTGATATTGGCCTGTAATTTTCTTTTTTTGTGATATCTTTCTCTGGCTTTGGTTTCAGGGTTATGCTGGCCTCATAGAATGAGTTTGGAAGTATTCCTTCCTTTGCAAATTTTTAGGATAGTTTCAGAAGGATGGGTGTTAACTCTTCTCTAACTGTTTGGTAGAATTCACCTGTGCAGCCATCTGGTTCTGGAGTTCTGTTTGTTGGGAGTTTTTTAAATTGCTGATTCAATTTCATTACTGGTAATTGGTCTGTTCATATTTTCTTTTTCTGCCTGGTTCAGTCTTAGGACATTATACATTTCTAAGAATTTGTCCATTTCCTCTAGGTTGTCCATTTTATTGTCATATAGTTGTTCATAGTATTCTCTTATGATCTTTCGTATTTCTGTTGTGTCGGTTGTAACTTCTCCTTTTTCATTTCTCATTTTATTGATTTGGGACTTCTCCCTTTTTCTCTTGTTGAGTCTGACTAAAGGTTTATCTTTGTTTATCTTTTCAAAGAACCAGACTTTGGTTTCATTGATCTTTTCTATTGTTTTTTAGTCTCTATTTTATTTCTTCTCTGATCTTTATGATTCCTTTCCTTCTAACTTTGGATTTTGTTTGTTCTTCTTTCTCCAGTTACTTTAGGTGTAAGGTTAAGTTGTTTATTTGAGGTTTTTCTTGTTTCCTGAGGTAAGCTTGTGTCACACTAAACTTCTTTCTTAGAATTGTTTTTACTGCATCCCATAGGTTTTGGATCATCATGTTTTTGTTTTCATTTGTCTCTAGGTATTTTTTTAGCTTCTCTCTGATTTCTTCAGTGATTCATTGTTTGTTGAGTAGCATATTTTTTTTTTTTTTTTTTTTTTTTTTTTTTTTTTTTCTTTTTATGTGTTGAGTAGCATATTGTTTAGCCTTCACATGTTTGTGTTTTTGCAGTTTTTTTCTTGTAGTTGATTTCTAGTCTTATAGCATTCTGGTTGGAAAAGATGAATTTTGCCATTTGCAACAACATGGATGGACTTGGAGGGTATTATGCTAAGTGAAAAAAGAGAAAGACAAATACTTTATGATATCACTTATGTGGACTCTAAACAATACAACAAACTAGTGAATATAACAAAAAAGAAACAGACTCACAGATATAGAGAACAAACTAATGGTTACTAGTGGGCAGATGGAAGGGCGAAGGGGCAACGTGAGGGTAGGAGATTAAGAGGTACAAACTATTATGTATAAAATAAGCTACAAAGATATGTTGTACAACACAGAATATAGCCAATATTTTATAATAACTATAAATGGAATATAACTTTTAAAATTGTGAATATCTATATTGTATACCTGTAGTTTATATAATATTGTACATCAACTATACTTCAATCAAGAAAAATGCAACTTCTCAGGTCCTACCCCAAGCCTACTGAATTAATCTTCTGGCAGTGGGCACAGCAATCTGTGTTTTAACAACCCTCCAGGTGATTCTGATGCATGCTAGAGTTTGAGAAACACTGGCCTATAGTTATATGCAACTCAAGTTTTTGAGTCTGGATTTTGCTTCTACTTGTTAATGCAGGACCTTATCCATCTGAAAATTCTACCCCAAGTATTTCTGCAGGTTGTCAGATTGATTTATCATGTGACATTCAACAATGTTTTCCCACTGTCGTATGAATTTATAAAGCTTTTTGGATTTTGTTTAGAAAACAAACAGTGTTTTCTTTAGAAAATGTTACTATTCATCAAATGGCTTTAATATAATTCTGTATCCTGGTAATTCTTGTGTGATTTTAAGTCTATTTATGTATACTTTTGAAAACCTAAACAGAAATATCTTATCTAATATTTCCATAAATCCTATAGGAGTTAAATGAGATAACTTACATAAAGTGATTTGTGTGTATGGTAAAAAAACAGTTTCTCTCTGGTAAGATGAAGACTTTTGGCTATTAGTTTAAGAAGACACAGAATCCTCTGACATGAATGTTCCAGTTTATGCAATATGAACCCTAGTATTTGGGAGACTAGACACATATTCTTACATGAGGTTTTCAATCTGGAGGGGCTAAAGAGAATTCTTTTGATGTCAATCCCAGTGTTTAAGTGATGCACAGAGTTCCCTGAGGACCCAAAGAGAACACTAGGCCTTTGGGCTAGAGAATTCTATTATACCACGTACACACCCACACATACTACACACACCCCCAACACACACATGTCACAAACCACCCTCCACAGACTTTTCCCTGAACCACATCTCCCACATATCTCCCCTACCCCTCTTACCACACATGCACCACACAACATACCCCCCTCACTCTTTCTCTCTCTCTCTCTCTCTCTCTCTCTCTCCACACACACACACACACACACACACACACACACACACACAAGCTCATGAATATCTTGCCTCCATGAATTGTTTTCCCCCTGCTTCTGAGCATGCTTCTACTCTCCATCACTCGGAGGGTGAAGAAGGAACGGTCTTTCATTTGTATACGTGGGAAAATGTAAGGCGTGGTTAAAAAAAAAAAATCTGAAGAGACCAATCTCCACGAAAAAATACTAAAAGTTGTCAAAGAACTGCTCAAAAAGGCTTTAAGCCCAGGCAGAGTTACAGTAGAGAGTTTTAAGCCTTCAAAGAATAAAATATTTCTATATAAATTATTCCAGAATATGGGGAAAGAGAAGACTTCCCAACTGACTTTACAATGTGAACATACCCTAGAAACCAAAGCCAGACAAAGAAATGACAACAACAAAAACATACCAGTTGTACCTGTGATTATAGGTGTAAATCATATAAGCAATCTCCAAAATTAAATGTTAGCAAATAGAATCCATCAGTATATTAAAAAGGATAAATACAAGATAGTGTGATGCCTTAGCTGAAGAATATAAAAACAGCTCAACATAAAGAAATCTAAGAATATAACCCATCACATTAGTAAGCTAGAGGAGAAAAATGTATGATCATCTAGATAGATGTGAAAAGTATTCTGATAAAAGTCAACATCCATTCATCTATTATTAATTACAAAACAATACCAAAAATGACAACAGTGCTTCAGGAAACTTCTATACTGTGTAAGATTATACAACTGAAACAATAGCAAGCACTAACAATAGACCCAAAAAAGTCAGAAGAATAAGAAGAGTAGGTACTATGACCACTAGTTTTCAGCATTGTCTTTTATATTTTTCTATACATGTACATATCCTGAAATAATATATCGCTTTATTTTCCTATCTTTTAACATTATATAAATAGGATTATACTGTACAAATTCTTTGTGACTTGCTTTTCTTACTTAATATTGTACTTTTGAGACTCCTAGGTTGGTGAGTAGAGCTGTATAATGCATTCATTTTAACTTTTTAAGTATGTCATTGTGTGAACATACAATACATTTTTATTCTTCTGTAAATACACATATAGTTTGTTTTCATTTTTTAGCAGTTACATATAGTGCTGCTGTGAATATTTGTGTGTCTGTCTCTTTGTTCATGTGTGCAAGAATTTTTCTAGGGTATATACAGGCATACATTTAACTTCATAAAATAATGGTGTTATTTTCCAACATGCTTGTTTATAATTAACTTTTGATACTTATGCTGTAAGAGTGAATGGAAGTTCTGCTCTAGTCCTTATCAAATTTGTTATTATATACTTAAAATTAAAATATTAGGGCTTCCCTGGTGGCGCAGTGGTTGAGAGTCCACCTGCCGATGCAGGGGACACGGGTTCGTGCCCCGGTCCGGGAGGGTCCCACATGCCGCAGAGCGGCTGGGCCCGTGAGCCATGGCCGCTGGGCCTGCGCGTCTGGAGCCTGTACTAATATATATATTAGCCTGTGCTAATATATATATATTAGCTAATCTATTAGGTATGCAATGCTATTGCATTATGGTTTTAATTTGTGTTTTCTAACTAAAGATGTAGTTGAGAATCTTTTCATATATCCTGTTCTCTGAAATGTTTGTTCATATCTCTTGCAAGTTTCCTATAGATTGAATTGTTTCTTTTTTATTGCTTTGTAGAAGTTCTTTATGTATTTTGAGACAAGTTCTTTGACAGTTAACATGTTGCGAGTATCTCCTACCAGTGTGTGGCATGACTTTTCACTCTGATGGTGTCTCTTGATATCTAATTACTTTCCTAAACTCTCTTATTAATTTTAATAATGCCTGTAGATACTTTTGTGTTTCTATCTAAAAAGTTATATTAACTTTGAATAATAAGAATTGTGTTTATTCTTTATAGCTTCTGTTCCTTTATATGTTGTTTAGAATGTTCAGTATATTTTTGAATAGAAGTAGTGATGGTGAAAATTCTCATCTCGTTCCTGGTTTATATGGTTTTACTTTTTTTCTCTTTTTTCATTTCCCCATTGGATGTGATATCTGCTTTAAATTTTGTATATATATTCAGGTTTTATTAGGTTAGGAAAATTATCTTCTTTTCCTGATTGTGAAATTTTATAAATGCTCCTTCTATATCTTTGAGATAATTATGAGTTTTCTCTCCTTTACTATGTTAAATTGGCAGTTACCCCATTAATTTTCTAATGTTGCACCAGTCTTGCTTTTGTGTGAAAAAATATCCAAATAAGTAATATTTTGGAATCTATTTTGCTAATATTCATTATAGATTTTTACATATATGTTTGTGAGTTAAGTTGGCCATCCTTATCTTTTTAGTCTTCTCAGATTTTAGTATTAATGTTTTACAAGCTGCCCTAAATTAGTTGGAAAGTGTTTTCTATTTTCTGAAAGAGGTTGTATAAGATTTTAACTATTTATTCTTAGACTGTAAATGGAATTTGTTTATAGAATGATCCAATGCTGTTTTCTTTGTAGGAGGATTTTTAATTATTTATTTAGTGTTTATAGAACCATTCAGGTTTTCTAGTTCTTCTAGTCAGTTTTGGTAATTTGTATTTTTCTGGGAATTTGTACATTTCATCTTAGTTTTCTAATTATTTGGAATAAAATTGTTCATAAAATATTCTTATTTTAAATATCTGCTACATTTGTGTTTGTGAGACTTTACTATTCCTAATCTCATTATTTACACTTTTCTTTATTTGAATTGATCAGTCTTGCCAAAGGGTTTCCCATTTCACTAATCTTTTCAAAGAGTCAACTCTTGATTTATCAATTTTCTCTAGATTCTCTTTTATTATATTTTGTATTTTGTTATTTTTTCTCTTATATTTATTTTCTTCCTTCTGTATATACTTTGGGTTGTTTCACGGTTTTTTCCCCTAACTTTTCAAATTAATGAGCATTTCTCATTACATTTTAGAGTTTCTTCTTTTTAATATAAGCATTTAAGGCTATCACATTTCCTCTAAATAACATTAACCTGCAGCCCATAAGTTTTGATATACTACAATTTCAGTTGTATTTTTTTCCCATTGTGCTTTCTTTTTAAAACCATGTATTATTTAGTGTAGTTTTACGTTTCCAAATGTGTGGGTTTTTTTTTTTTTTTTTTTTTTTTTTTGAATGTGTGGGTTTTTATCTTAGCCATTTTTGTTAATTTATATCAGAAGCTATGTTGATACTGTTATTAGGGGTCTATAAATTTTGTATGTTTTAATTTCCTGGTAAATTGAAAATTCATTTTATCAGTATGTATTTACCTTCTTTAATTCTAATAGCACTATCTTCCTTGAAGACTATGATATATTATTAAAATAGCTAACCCACCTCTCTTTTCATTGGAACTTTGCCAGTATATCATCTCCCGTTCTTTTACAGTCACGCTTAGTGAGTCTTCCTGTTTTGGTTATGTCTCTTTTAAAGAGCTTTCAACTTAATTTCATTGACCTTTAACTGGATTTCTTTTTTTACAATCTAACAGTCTTTGTTTTTGAACTAACAAGGCGAATACATTTACCTGATTCTGATTACTAAAATATATAAATTTATTTAAAAATTGTGGTAAAATACAGCATAAAATTTATCATTTTAACTGGTTTTTAAAGTATATATTTCAGTAGTTTAACTATATTCACATTGTTGTGCAGCCTATCTCCAGAACTCTTTTCTTCTTAAAACTAAAACTCTATACTCATTAAACAACTCTCCATTCCCCGCTCCCACCAACCCCTGGCAACCACCATTTTACTTTTGGTCTCTACAGATTTGGCTACTCTAAGTACCTTATTTAATTGGAATTATAGAGTATTTTTTCTTTTATGACTGGATTATTTTGCTTAGCCTAATGACCTCATAGTTTATCCATGTTGTGTAGCTTGTGTCAGAATCTTCTTCTTCTTTAAGACTGAATAATATTCTATTGTATGTAGATACCACATTTTGTTTATCCATTCATCTGTTGATGAATACTAAAGTTGCTCCCATGTTTTGGCTATTATGAATAATACTACTATGAACATGGGTATGGAGATGTTTCTTCAAGAATCAACCTGCTCTCAGTCTGTTTTGTTATATGCCCAAATGTGGGATTGCTGGAACATATGGCAATTCTATTTTTAACCTTTTGGGGAACCATACAATTTTCCATAGTGACTGTAGCATTTTACATTCCAATCAACAGTGCACACGGGCTCCAATTTCTTAACATCTTCGCCAACACTTATTTTCTTTCTTTTGACAGTAGCCATCCTAATGGGTGAGAAATGATATCCCATTGTGGTTTTGATTTGCATATCCCTAGTGATAAGTGAAGTTGAGCATATTTTTTGTGCTTATTGGTCATTTACCAATTTCTTTGGAAAAAAATGTCTGTTCATGTTCTTCACCCATTTTTTCATATAGCTGTTTGTTTTGTTGTTGTTCAGTTAGAAGTGTTCTTTATATATTTTTGATATTAACATTTTATCAAATACAATATGTACAAATATTTTCACCCATTCCATAGGTTGTCTTTTCACTCTGCTAATTGTGTCTTTTGAGGTAAAAAAGTTTTAAATTTTGATATAGTCCATTTTTTTCTTTTGTTTCCTGTGCTTTGGTGTCATATACAAGAAATAAATCCAATGTTATAAAGCTTTTCTCTTATGTTTTCTGCTAAGAGTTGTATAGATTTAGCTCTTACATTTAGGACTTTGATCCATTTTGAGCTAATTTTTACATATGGTGTGAGGTAAGGGACTAAATTCATTCTTTTGCATGTGGGTATCTAGTTTTCACAGCACCAGTTGTTGAAAAGACTGTCCTTTCCCCCTTGAATGGTCTTGGCACCCTTGTTGAAAATCATTTGACCATATATACAAGAGATTTTTCCTGGGCTTTCTATTCTATTCCATCGGTCTGTATGTCTCTCTCTATGCAGTACAACACTGTTTTGATTACTGTAGCTTTGTAATACGTATTAAGATCTGGAAGTGTGAGACCTCCAACTTTGTCCTTCTTTTTCAAAGTGATTAGGTTATTTGGGGTCCCTTTAAATTCCGTATGAATTTAAGATGGATTTTTCTATTTCTGCAAAAACACCATTGAGCTTTTGACAGGGATTACATTGAAGTTTTCAATCACTTTGGATGGTATTGACAACTTAATAATACTGAGTCATCCAATCCACGTACATGTGATGGGATGTCTTTCCATTTGTGTCTTCTTTAATTTCTTTCAACAACCTTGTGTAGTTTTCAGAGTACAAATTTTTCACCCCCACAGTTAAATTTATTTGAAAGTGTTTTATTCTTTTTGGTGCTGTTACAAATAGAGTTTTAAATTTTTTCTTTTTAGGATTGTTCATTGCTCGTGTAAAGAAATGCAACTAATTTTTATGTGTTCATTTTATATCCTGAAACTTTGCTGAACTTTTGATTATCTCCAAAAGTTTTTTTTTTCTTTTGTTGAATCTTTAGAGTTTTCTATATGTAATATCATGTCATCTGTGAACAGAAATACTTTCCCATTGATCTTTCCAATTTGTATGCCTTTTATTTCTTTCTCTTGACTAATTTTTCTGACTAGGACTTACAATACTATGTTGAATAAAAGTAATGAAAATGAGCATTCTTGTCTCATTTCAGGACTTAGAGCATACTTTCAGTCTTTCATCATTGATTATGTTAGCTGTGGACTTGTCATATATGGTCTTTATCATGTTTAGGTAGTTTCCTTCTATTCCTAGTTTAAGTATTTTTAACATGAAAGAGTACTGAATTTTGTCAAATGTTTTTCTACATCAATTGGGATTATAATGTGTCTTTTTCTTCATCATTATGTTAATGTAGTGTGTTACACTGATTGATTTTCATATGTTGAATCATTCTTGCATTTCAGGAATAAATCCCACTTGATCATGGTGTATAATCCTTTTAATGTTTTGTTGAATTCTGTTGGTTGGTGTTTTGTTGAGGGTTTTTACATCAATATTCATCGAGGATATTGGTCTGCAGTTTTCTTTTCTTGTAGTATCTTTGGCTTTGATGGCAGAATAATACTGGCCTCATGGAATGAGTTTGGATGTGTTGCCTCCTCTTCAGTTTTTTGGAAGAGTTTGAAGAGAATTGCTGTTAATTTTCCTTTAAATGTTTGGTAGACTTCACCAGTGAAGCTATTTGGTCCTGGGCTTTTCTCTTTTGGGAGGTTTTATTTATGGTTCAATCTCCTTACTACTTATTGATCTGTTCAGATTTTCTATTTCTTGATGATACTATGTTGCTAGGTTGTGTATTTCTAGGACTTTATCCATTTTATCTAGGTTACTAATTTGTTGGCACATAATTGTTCATAGTATTCTCTTGTAATATTTTTTTCAATTTATGTAAAATCAGTTGTAATGTTCCCTCTTTTCCTTTCTGATTTTAGTTATTTGAATCTTCTCTCTTTTTTCTTACTAGTGTATCTAAAGTTTTGTCAATTTTGTTGATCTTTTTGAAGAAAAACTGATTTCTTTCCCTTATTGTTTTTCTAGTCTGCATTTTGTTGATCTCTGCTCTTACATTTATTATTTTTTTCCTTCTGCTATCTTTGGGCTTAGTTTGTTCTTATTTTTCTAATTCCTTAAGGTATAATATTAGGTTGTTGATTTCAGATCTTTCTTTTAATGTAAACATTTATAGCTATACATTTTCCTTTTAGCTTTCACTGCATTCTATAAATTTTAGAATGTTTTTTTTATTTTAATTTTTCTAAAGATATTTTCTAATTTCCCTTGTGATTTGTTACTGTTTTATTCAGACAATCTTTGTTTAAATTCTCCCATATATTTACTGATTTCTTGTCATTCTTTCTGTATTTTAGATCTTTCTTCCGGGTTCATTTCCTTCTCTTGAAGTTCATCCTTTAGAAATTCCTACAGTGATTAGATGTCAAACCCTCTCTATTTTAGTTGCTCTGAAAATATCTTCATTTCATTTCTTAAAAGATAGTTTTACCAGATATAAAATTTCAGATTTCAGCATTTTAAAGATATCATGCCGCTACCTTTCTCTTCCAGTGTTACTGTGGTAGACTAACTGTGCCCCAACGACGTGTACATTCTAATCCCTGGAACCTATGAATATGTTACCTTACATTGTAAAAGGTACTCTACAGATGTGATTAAGTTAAGGACCTCAAGATGGGGAAATTATCCTAGATTATTCACATGAGCCCAATGTAATCACAAGGGTCATATAAGAGACAGGCAGGAGGGTTAAAGTCAGCACTAGGACATATGACAACAGGAGCAGAACAGGAGCCACATGGTGGCAGCCTCTAGAAGCTGAAAGGGGCAAGAAACATTCTCCCCTGGTGTCTCCAGAGGGAACCAGCTTGGCTGACATCTTGATTTTAGCCCTGTAAGACTCATTTTGGACTTCTGACCTCCAGAATTATAAGAAAATAAATGTGCGGTAAATGTTTGGGGTTTTTTTTAGCCACTAAATCTGTGGTAATTTGTTACAGCAGCAATAGGAAACTAAAGCAGTTGCTTTTGAGAAATCTGCTGTCAGACTAGTTATAGTTCTATCATTGATAATTTGCTTTTTCTTTATAGCTGCTCAGCTTTTAAAGTTTTCAATTTTTCTTTAATATTCTGAAAGTTTATCTTAATATCTAAGTATATCTTTTTATTTATCCTGCTTGAATTTCCTATCTGGAATCTTTGATCACTGCTGGGAAATTCTCACTTTTTACCTCTCCTGGTATCATCTCTCCTCCAATCTCTCTATTTTCTCCTCCTGGAATTCCTTTAATGTTTGTAGGTCTTTTTCACTTTTTCCTCCATGCCTCTTAATTTCTCTTTATATTTCACATCTATGTTTCTGTGTGCTGGATCCACTGTAATTTCTCACACCTATTTTCCATATTCCCTGTTCAGCTATATTCAGTATTCTTATTCTACCCATTGACTTTTTAAAAAAATTGTATCAGAGTATAGTTGATTTACAATGGCATGTCAGTTTCAGGTGTACAGCAAAGTGATTCATTTATACATATACATATATTCATTCTTTTTTAGATTCTTTTCTCATATAGGTTATCACGGAATATTGAGTAGAGTTCCCTGTGCTATACAGTAGGTCCTTGTTGGTTATCTACCTTATACATAGTAGTGTGTGTATGTTCATCCAAAGCTCCTGATTTATCCCTCCCCACCACGTTTCCCCTTTGGTAACCTTAAGTTTGTTCTCAGTATCTATAAGTCGGTTTCTGTTTCATAAAAAAGTTTATTTGTATCTTTATTTTTAAATTAGATTCCACGTATGAGTGATATCATATGATATTCGTCTTTGTCTGGCTTACTTCACTTAGTATGATAATCTCTAGGTCCATCTACCCATTGCCTTTTCAGTGAAAATTGATATATTTCACAGTTCTGAAAGTTCTATTTGGTCCTTTTTCAATTGTATATGGTCAGTTTTGATAGTCTCATGTTCTTTCATCAAACATTCAACACTCTGATTTATTTCTGTAAACATATAAAACATACTGATTTTATATTGTGTTTGAT
Organism: Neophocaena asiaeorientalis asiaeorientalis; assembly: GCF_003031525.2. Lineage (NCBI taxonomy): Eukaryota > Metazoa > Chordata > Mammalia > Artiodactyla > Phocoenidae > Neophocaena > Neophocaena asiaeorientalis. The sequence continues at coordinate 2,410,007 of NW_020185324.1, forward strand.
CATTCCATTATCTGCAGTTTTTACAGCTCTAATAATGTGCTTTGTTGTTTCTCCTGACTCTTGTTCATGGTTTTTTCCTTCCTTCATGTGTGTAGTGAGTTTGTTAGCTGCTGTGTCTTGTAGCTTTTATCTGGGAATATTCTTTAAGGCATTTGTACAGTATAGTCCTTCAGAAAAAAAAAATTGCTTCTGCTAAGGCACTTGGAGAGTTATCAACCAGAAAATACTTTAAACTAAATTTGAGGTTAGGATTTTGTATGTTACATAAATCATATCAACTCAAGTTCCAAACCTCTGTTTTGTGGGTTTATGGTTCGCGCCTTTTTTTTAATTTAAAAATTTTTATTTTTGGCTGCGTTGGGTCTTCGTTGCTGCGTGCGGGCTTTCTCTAGTTGAGACGAGGGGGAGCTACTCTTCGTTGCAGTGTGCAGGCTTCTCATTGCGGTGGCTTCTCTTGTTGTGGAGCACGGGCTCTAGGCACGCGGGCTTCAGTAGTTGTGGCACACAGGCTCAGTAGTTGTGGTGCACAGGCTTAGTTGCTCCTCAGCATGTGGGATCTTCCCGGACCAGGGCTCAAACCCTTGTTTCCTGTATTAGCAGGTGGATTCTTAACCACTGAGCCACCAGGGAAGCCCATGGTTCGGGATTTTAATGGGAGACTTTCATTTTTCTTTTTTTAGTCTTCTCTCTGCTCTATCCAAAGTCAAGCCAGAGACAGATCACCACTATCTCCTTCTGCATGATAGATTCTTTCTAGGTCACCTACTGAGCATGTCACACTTCTGATGATGTATGTGAGGGAATTCCAATCAGATCTCCCACACCTCCAGGCCCAGGGCTTTGCCTGTGTCCTGTCAATCCTTTAAAAAGCCAGGACCTAAGCCACCAGGGACTGGCAGATAACTTCAGGGCAAAACAGACTCTATTATTTGCTTATCAGTTACTGGGTTTTCTCTTCTTGTCATTTCTAGCCTATGAGATTCCTGGCAGCTCACGTATACATTAAGAAATATGTCATTAATATTCTATGCAGCATCTTTAGGTATGAGGTCTCTAAAAATCTAATATGCCATGCTTTAGTAAAGCTCCTTGAATTAGCTACTTCTGTGTAACAAATTGTCCCAACACTCAGTGTCTTCAAGCAACAGCTATTATCTCACAGGTTCTGCCGGTCAGGAATCTGTATGCAGCTTCTCTCTCACAAGGCTTCAGTCAAGGTGTTGGCAGGTGCTTCACTCATTTCAAGGCTCAACTTGGGAAGGATCTGATTCTAAGTTCACTCGTGTAACTGTTGGCAAGACTTATATCCTTGCCAGCTGGTGGTTGGAGACATTAGTTTCTTGTCAAGTGGTTCTTTCCACAGGGCTACTCAAAACATAACCACTTGCTTCTTCCAGAGTAAGGGCTCTGAGAGAGGGAAAGGGAGAGAAAGTAAGAGAAGGTGAACAACATGGAAGGTACAGTCTTCTTGTGCCCTAATCTCAGAATTACAAGTGGGATGCCCACTACCCACTTGTAATTATTAGCAACATCATTGTTATTAGGACTGTAATTATCATCAACTAGTCACGGTATTTGGATTCTATTCCTCATTCAACCCTGTGACCTTAGAAAAGTCATTTCACCACTTTGAGCCTTGCTTTCCCCATATGTGAGATGGAATAGTTGGACTAAATTTGTGGTTCCTGAACATGGACAGATAGATCTGTGCTAGGTCAGAACACAGTTTTCTCGGGGCCATGTTGGAACTGGCTCTATAAAGCTGCTAACTCTCCTTTACTCTGAGATCAAGTTCCTTCCTACATTTTTACTGTTACTCATTTATTTCATGAACTGATGATGGTAGATTGTAGCCTTTAAAAAAATTGGTATTTGGCAAAATACTCTGTTGGAGATCATATGAATGTCTACCTCCTTTCTTTTTTAAAATGCATTTTAATTCTACTCTCTTTGAAGTAGAGAATTGGGGGAATTATCCCTGCCACGATGACCTCTAAAATACTTCCCAACACTATGCACTTAGAGCAGAGACCTTGGAGAAAACCTGCTGATAGTGAAGTACAGAAATAGGTGATGGAGAAGAGATTCAGCCTGCGGTGTCAGGCCCATGGTAAGAGCCTCAGACGGAAACAAAAGAGGAAGAAAGCTCTGAAAAGGGGGCCAGAAACACTTGTTCTTTCTTTCAGTAAATGTATAGAGATCACTATTGCCCAGGCACCATGTAAGGCCCTGGATGTGAAATGGTCAGTGTAATAGGTTGCATGGTGGCCCCTAAGAATATGGCCATGCCTGGAACTGAGAAAGTTCGTACCAAGGGTCGGGGGCTGCTACAATAAATACCTAAAATGCAGAAGGGGCTTTGCCTCTAGGTATAGACAGAGGCTATAGAAAAAGCCTACAATGCTGTGAATGCACTGTTAGGAGTGATTCTCCTGAGGGCTCAGGAGAGGAGAGCTATAGAGAAAGTCTCAGTCTTCATAGGGAATACCCAAATAATCCTGATAGAAAGCTGGTAAAAATATGAATGGTCAAGGGCATTCTGGTGATGTCTCAGATGGCAATGAGTGTGTTATTGGAAACTGAAGAAAAGGTGGCAAAGAGCTTGGCTGAACTGTATTCCTGTCTGGTGTTGTGTGGAAGATACCACTGTGAGCAATGAAACTGGCTATTTGGCTGAAGAAATTTCTGAGCAAAGTGTTGAAGGAGCACCCTGGCTTTTCTTGAATCCTTAGAGTAAAAATGAGAGAAGGGAGAAATCATTTGAAGGTAGGTTTGTCAAAAGGGAAACAGAAGTTGAAAAGCTGGAACATTCTCAGCCTATCCATATTGAAAAAAATAAGAAAACATATTCAAGAGAGAATAAAGGTGTGACTAAACAGCTTTTCTGTTTTTTCTTTTTCTTTTTCTTTTTTTTTTTTTTGCGGTACGCGGGCCCCTCACTGTTTTGGCCTCTACGGAGCACAGGCTCTGGACGCGCAGGCTCAGTGGCCATGGCTCACGGGCCCAGCCGCTCCGCGGTATGTGGGATCTTCCCTGACTGGGGCACGAACCCGTGTCCCCTGCGTTGGCAGGCGGACTCTCAACCACTGCGCCACCAGGGAAGCCCCTAAACAGCTTTTTGACTATATCTGTCAGCCATGTGAACAGAAGCTAGGACCCCAGAGGAGGGGCCGCAGCTGTGCAGTGCTGCCTTGGCTGCATCATCTCGTGGTCCCGTGGGTCCTGTGCAGTGCTGGTGTGGTGGCCAGCTCTTCCAGAGGCACAGGTGCTAACCCCTGCTGGCATTAGCGTGGTGCCTCCTCTGCAGGCACGTAGGGCACAAGAGCTATGGAGGTGGTGCCAGGCAGAGAACCCACGATTAGGACAAGGCCGAGTAGAGCCATGGGAATGGGCTGTCCCAGGACCCCAGCCCAGGAGAGCTGCAGCAGAGGCCATGGCCAGCAGAGCCCTCGGATGGGCCTCCCAAAACCATAGAAGGCAGAACCCACCCCCCACCCACACACACACTGCTGTGGGCCTTAACGTTTGGGGCTTAGTAGGTACCTGTTACCCCTTTCTTCTTTCCCATCTCTCCATTTTGGCCTGGGCAAATCTATGCTATGCCTGTCCTACCATTGGATCTTGGAAGTACATAGCTCGTTTGATTTCACAGGTTCACAGCTAGAGAGAAATTTGCCTTGGAACGGATGAGTCTCACTCATGTCTGATTTAGATGGTACTTTAGATAGATGAGACTTTGGATTTAGACTTTTGAGTTGATGCTGGAATGAGTTCAGTCTTTGGGGGCTGTTGAGAGGGAATGAGTATGTTCTGCATGTGAAAAGGATATGAATATTGGGGGCCAGGGGTGCAATGCTGTGGTCTGAATGTGTCCCCCCAGAATTCTTACGTTGAAATCCTAGCCCCCAAATATGATGGTATTAGGAGGTGGGACCTTTGAGAGATGCTTACATCATGAGGATGGAGCTTTTATGCATGGGATTAGTGTTTCTGTAAGAGACCCCACAGAGCTCCCTTATTCCTTCTAACATATGGGGACACAGCAAGAAGGTGTGAGCTCTGAACAAGGACAAGGGGCCTCACCAAAAGGCAACGATGCTGGTGCCTTGATTTTGGACTTCCCAGCCTCTAGAACTGTGAAAAATAAAGTTCTGTGGTTTATAAACTACCCAGTCTATGGTATTCTGTTACAGCAGCCCCAGCGGACTAAGACATGGGGCCAGAAGCATTTGTTCTTTCTTTCAACTAATATTTTATGGATCACTTATGACAGCCCGGGTGTCATGCAAGGCACTGGATGTAAAAATGCTCAGTGTACTGGGGTGAATGGTGACACCCCCCCCCAAAAAATATGTATGTCTTAATGTCTGGAACCTATGAATATTATTTTATATGAAAAAAGACTAAATAAGTTAAAGAAAATGTTAATTAAGTAATTAAGTTAAGGATGTTGAGATGAGACCATCCTGGATTATCTGGGGGTGGGGCGGGGGATGGTGGCTAAATCCAAGGACAAAGGGTCCTTGTGAGTGACAGAAGAGGAAACACAAGCACATGAAGAAGAGGAGGCAACGTGACCCCGGAAGCAGAGATGAGAGGAACACAGCCCCGAATCAAGCACCTGGAGGCAACAGAAGCTGGAATCATCAGGGAACTGATTCTCCCCTCCTGGGATATTTGGAGGGGACCCAGCTCTGCCCACACCTTGATTTCAAATGTCTGGCCTCCAGAGCTGTGAGAGAGTACATTTTTGTTGTTTTAAGTCCCCCAGTTTGTGGTAATTGGTTATAACAGCTGCAAGAAACTTGAAATAGTCAATAACATGGATATCATACCTTGCCTTTACGGTGCTTAGAGAGAGAAAGAGAATTAAAGAAGCATTGCACTAAAGAGGGACCACAGTGATGAGCAATAGATTAGAAGAACACGGGCACTCTGGGACGCCTGATAGGCCAAGAACAAGCTACTTAGCTGAAGGACCTGGGAAGCTTCTGTACTGCAAGCTGAGCATGAGCAGAGGATGCCCCCTCTCTTCCCCCTCTTGCTCCTGTGCATTTAAAGCCTGGGGGTGGGGGGCACACTCTATATTCCTGACTCCCTGCTCCTCCAGCTGGAAGGTGTGCAGGTTGGCGCTGCCTGGTCTCTCGGCCTACACTCTGAATCTGCCGTTCAGGATTGACGGAGCAGACCCCTGCAAGTGATACCAAACCCTGGAAATGCTGCCAAATGTGTGTGAGACAGCCCCCATAGGTCCCAGCAGCCTGGACCGCCGCCGGTCAGAGGGCACGTCTGCCTTCTGCCAGTTCCAGCACACGCTGATTGTGTGCCACTCTGTTAATTAGGACGTCCCTTGGCATTTATGAGACTGAGACAGAAATCGACAGACTAAGAGCTAGTCCCAGCTTCAATTTCATGGAGTTCGTCAATTCAAACTCAGAAAAAGCCACTGGTATAAAGATAGATTCCATTAACTTTGGTGCAGGTGCCTAGGGGGAGGGGCCTCATTGTGCCATTTCTACATTGTCCGGTACTGCAGTTTTTCTCCTTTTAAAGCATTCTTCTTACGGACGTACGCAAGCATTGACAAACTAGACAGGAAGCCTGGGGAATATGAATACATGTAAATACCAAGTCAGACATTTTTTAAGAATGTCATTTATGCTAAAGTGTGTAAGAATTACTTTAAAACCATTAGTGTCTGGTTTCTCTAAAGGTACAGACACGTTTTAAAAACACACTTTTCCTATCAGACTTCAAAAATATTAAAGGCAGATTCTGTTTTCAACAATGAAGAAACAAAAAAAATATTGCTTTTAACCTGAAAAACCGTTAACATCTGCCTATAAGCTTTTCATCAGGATCTCAAACACCACATCTTGAGGTGTTCAGCTGTAGATTTATTCTGCTTAAAAATTTCAAGGAGAAACTTGTGATGTTGACTTGAATACTGTACGTTCTATATTTAGGGCTAAGTCAAACCTTGAACAGCATTTACTGTTTGACTTTAGATTACTGCAGATTTTGACATGTTTCTTTTATGTTCCTTTTGCCATCCTTGGAACCAGAATCAAAAAAGTGATCTTTTCTTCTTTCTTTCTTCCACCCATCCTTGAATTGTGTGTCAAGCATCTGTGCACTGCAGTGCTCCCCGTAAAGCACTGTGGAAGACATAAAACAAGGATAAAATATTAAATGAAGTGTCCAGTGTCAAAGCTTTTACGTGAATCATGAAAATCTGTGAGGCTTTAAGAGCAAACTTGTCTTTACAAATGAATAATTTAAAATAAGAAAGACAATCATCACCATGATCAAGTGGGATTTATCCCAAGGATGCAAGAATTCTTCAATGTATGCAAAGCAATCAATGTGATAAACCATATTAACAAATTGAAGAAGAAAAACCGTATGATCATCTCAATAGATGCAGAAAAAGCTTTTGACAAAATTCAACACGCATTTATGATAAAAACTCTCCAGAAAGTGGGCATAGAGGAAACCTACCTCAACATGATAAAGGCCATATATGATAAACCCACAGCCAACATCGTTCTCAATGGTGAGAAACTGAAACCATTTCCACTAAGATCAGGAACAAGACAAGGTTTCCCACTCTCACAACTATTATTCAACATAGTTTTGGAAGTCCTAGAAATGGCAATCAGAGAAGAAAAAGAAATAAAAGGAATACAAACTGGAAAAGAAGAAGTAAAACTGTCACTGTTTGCAGATGACATGATACTATACATAGAGAATCCTAAAGATGCCACCGGAAAACTACTAGAGTTGATCAATGAATTTGGTAAAGTTGCAGGATACAAAATTAGTGCACAGAAATCTCTTGCATTCCTACACACTAACAACAAAAGATCAGAAAGAGAAATTAAGGAAATAGTCCCATTCACCATTGCAACAAAAAGAATAAAATGCCTAGGAATAAACCTACCTAAGGAGGTAAAAGACCTGTACACAGAAAACTATAAGACACTGATGAAAGAAATCAGAGATGACACAAACAGATGGAGAGATATACCATGTTCTTGGATTGGAAGAATCAATTTTGTGAAAATGACTATACTACCCAAAGCAATTAACAGATTCAATGCAATCCTTATCAAATTACCAGTGACATTTTTACAGAACTAGAAGAGAAAATCTTAAAATTTGTATGGAGACACAAAAGACCCCGAAGAGCCAAAGCAGTCATGATGGAAAAAAACGGAGCTGGAGGAATCAGATTCCCTAACTTCAGACTATACTACAAAGCTACAGTAATCAAGCCAATGTGGTACTGGCACAAAAACAGAAATATAGATCAATGGATCAGGATAGAAAGCCCAGAGATAAACCCACGGACCTATGGTCAAGTAATCTATGACAAAGGAAGCAAGGATATACAATGGAGAAAAGACAGTCTCTTCAATAAGTGGTGCTGAGAAAACCAGACAGCTACATGTAAAAGAATGAAATTAGAACACTCCCTAACACCATACACAAAAATAAACTCAAAATGGATTAGAGACCTAAATGTAAGAAATGGTACAGATGAACTGGTTTGCAGGGCAGAAATAGAGACACAGATGTAGAGAACAAACTTACGGACACCAAGGGGGGAGAGCAGGGGTGGGGATGGTGGTGGTGTGATGAATTGGGGGATTGGGATTGATATGTATACACTGATGTGTATAAAATGGATGACTAATAAGAACATGCTGTATATAAAAACATAAATAAAATAAAATTCCAAAAAAAGGTAAAAATAAAATTCAAAACAAAGTTAAAAATAAAATAAAAGCAGTGCTTACTTGGAAAAAAAGAAAGAGACAATCATGGTAACTCCATTTGCATTTTATTTCCAGCAGTTTGCACAGAATTCCATCATCTCCTGGTGCTTCCCTTCCCATATATTTCAGAGAAAGTCGATAGCAGTTCTGGACCAACATCTTGCCCTATGAAGACTTACTGGGAACTACTTTTACCAGCTTTACAAGATTAGCTCTTTGCATGTTCTCAGAAATTACAATCTGTTGGCAATTGATTCTAATCGTGGATGGGAAAATGGATTTGGAGGGAAGAGAACACTTGCTGGAACGATATTTCTCCAGATTGTGGGAACTGGTCTGATCTGAAGTTTCAGACACTTGCCTGAAATGACGTAACATCTCTCTCCCCACCCCGCTCTGTCTTTTCTTGTGAGAAGAATGTGAAGAAAGAAATTTCTCAGAAGACTCTCCGCCATCAATTTTATAGTTGAAATATAGGAAGGATTTTGATTCATGGCACCAAGAATGGGGAAAGGGAGAAAGCCATAGAGAGTGGACAGGAAATGAACAAAAGAGAAAAGGAGAGAAAGAAAAACATTGCCCAGACACTGTGTGTTCTCAGCCTCTTTCCCAATGACATGTTTGCTCATTCATTTGAACATGTACCTGGAATTAATATTAGTTCCTGCAGACCGAGGGAAAGATCCCTGGATGGTTTCAGTCATTTATTTCACCTTTCCCATGGTTTCACTTGTAGAATAAACAGAAAATAACTTTCAGACCAAGCAATGTATTGGAGGTGACAATTCTGTGATGTCTGTAAATCTAATCCTTCTACACCACTCTGAGAAACACTACTCTTGTTCAGCAAGGAACCTTGAGATGATAACTGAAGGACACTTCCATTGCTGTGTTGGTGTGCTGGAGCATTTGAAAATATGTGACATGATCATGGAAATAAAGACAATTTATAATTACCTTAATACAAGTTTGATGGTCCCATATAAAAGAATCCCTGAGGTTTAAATGAATGGGAAACACTTAGAACAGGCTCTGGCACCTGTAAGTGTTTCATAATATTAGCTCTCATTATTATTACCTAGGCTTTCTCTTCTGGCTGAAAACGCTCTTTTGCTTTAGAAACTGCATGTTTATATAAGTATTAGAAGGAATTGGAAAAACAAGTTGAAATTAAAAGGAATTTGAATGGTCAAATGGTCCCGGGAGACAAAAATGAGTTTTGTCTTCCCCATGTTAGAAATGGAAGTTTGCATATGCTTTAATTTTATTTCTAATCCATACTCAGAAAAATAAATATTAACTTAGAGGTATGGTGAGAAGGATATAGGATCTGGAGTCAGACTGCCGTGTCTTTGTGACTGGAATAGTTATTTTAGGTGTAATACTCAGTAGCGTCATCTCTGTAATGGGAAGAATTGTGCTTGCAGTTTGGGGCAAGATAGCATGAAACCAAATGTGAAAACTGGGTATGGTTTTAAGATGTATTCAGTTTTAATCTGTTATGATATAAGCATGTTGTCTTCTGAGGGATACAAAAAATATTATTGAATCATCTAGGAAAGTAGCTATCAAGACCTTGTCTTATCATTCTAGCTCTCTCTAGAATCATCAATAAGGTCTTTGATCCATTGGTTGACCTTTCCCTGAGATAAGGGTCTTCCCTCTATAGCTTCTCTCCTCTTTCCTCCTCCATGGAAGGCCCTGGGAATATAAACATGCACCGGATGGAATTCCTGCCCTGCTGGGTGCTAGAGAATCTGGTCCCATTCTGGAACATTCTGTTCTGGGAATGTGCAAAGAGACATTGGAGGATAAGGGAGGAAGTCGCTGAGGCTGCCTGGAGCAGTCCAGGAAGGCAGCAGGGAGGGGGTCCCACTGGAACAGGACCACCAGGAATGAATAAAATTTCTCCCAGCTTTGAAGGTGTCTGCAGGGGAAGATCATTGCTGGCTAAAGGCATAATGGATATTGCATAAATTTCAGACCCACATGCACCTATTTCTTAACAGTATTATTAGGCAAAAAACATTTGTTTAGATGAAAAGTCATGTATCATAATTAACTAGACACTTCACTTCCAATACTAATGATAGTATTTATTGCTTGCTATATACCAGATTCTGTCCTATCTATTTTATATGTTTCAACTCACTTAAACCTCATACAGTCTTGAGGACACAGCAATTATTATGCCCATTTGACAGATGAGAAAACTGAAGCACAGAGATGTTAAGATACTTGCCAAAGATTACACATGTAGTAAGTAGAAAATTGGGCATTTGCTCCAAGACAGTCTGGCTCTGGATTCTAGGCTGGAATCCACTGCACTCTTACTGCTTCTATAGCAACAATCTGGAAGTTGAAATATCAAGACATTATTTCCGACTCTTTAAAATACTATTTACACTACAAACCAGTTGAGGTGATTTTCTAAAAACAGGACTTTGCAGTTTTGCAGTCATTGCCAAAGCATGTAAAATGTGAGTTTGGGGGATTTACTAAGAATTTGAAAATTGTTTTCAGATTTCTGTGTACAATTCCATGGGAATAGGAGAGGTAATTCTGGTTCATTATTGTCTTTGGCATTGCATCCATCCGAAATAGGGAGGATACTGAACTAACTCCTTCACCCTGACCTCAGTTAGCCACTTAATCAATCAATCAATCAATCAATGGTCCATGTCACAAAAGGCAATATGGTTGAATTTATAGTAAAAATTCACATTAATGAAATCAGGGGGAAGTTTATTTTGAAAATCAGGGAAATAATTTCCTCCATTCAGAGTGGACCCATTGTTCTCTCTGGTGAGAGCTTTTGGGCTCTCTTCTCCATTGAGAGCTGAAGCTTCTGGTTTGGCTGTTGTGACATTCAGGTTGTCACGCTAAAATTATAATTATTATTATATGACTTCCTGGCTCTGGCTTTATGCTTGCTGCAGCCCGGGGGAGGCGCTTACTGCCCTGAGCAGTGTTCGGCCGGCTGCCGCCTTTCTGCAGGTGCCCGGGACTGTGCACCCTGACATTCCAGCATCTGTGCATTCTCTGGGGAGTCACTTCTCTTCCTCTTTCCCTCATTCTCCCCCTTACCTTCCTTTCTTGTCCCCTCTCTTCCCTTTCACACATCCCACCTCACATGCTAATAGCCTTGATTTCGAATACCTGCTCAGACAGGCCCAGCCTCCCAAAAAGAAAACCCGCATGGCCTTGGCGACGTCTTCGGTGGCACTCTGAGCTGTGCCGGGGACACTCAGAATCTACAGCAGCTCTTGTCTCTTGATGAGAGCCTGGAGCCAAGGCTTCCAGGAGGAGCCACGCTTGTCAGCTGTCAGTCAGGAGGCAGCCTATCCCTCTCAGGCACTGCCCCTGCCACAGGGGGGTGACCAGACTGTAAAAATGAAATAGACTTCAGTGGGATGCCAGAAATTCATTTTCTCCCTCAGATGCTTTCATCTCACTCATTTCACTGTGTTTACAGGCCGACAGGTTTCCTGAGGGCAGCCATGATTTAGATTTACAGTTCCCCAGGCAGTCTGATTCTGAGGAAAAGTTATAACACCTGTAATGTATTACTGTCTCGTAGAGGAGCAAAGCATGTCAGGGGCTGCGGAGGCTGGCTACCCCAGTAACTGCAGGCTCTCTCTGCACTGCAGCACCGACAAAGGCAGGCTGGGCTGAACGGCCTCAGCCTCTCTCATTTTCTGTCTGCACATAAGCACACAACACGTGCAGGCTCTTAGAGACTTGGTGATGGTGGTGGGGGAGAGGCTGTAACTTCAATGTGTCATTAAAAGAGTCTGGATAGCCACTCCCCAGACAGTGGACAGGACAGAGAGAGTTCAGATATTAGGCCCAGAAACGACTGGGTTTGCAGGGGAAGAAACCATAAGACAACCTGGTTGGGATCCGGAGAGGGGATTGCTGTGAGCAAAAACAGAAGCTCCTTACAAAGGCTTGTCTCTCTTGTTGATTCCTTTCACTTAAAATTTGGTGCATCTTTGCTAAGAAAAGTAGGACTGGCATTAGGTGAGTTCTGAGGGGGGCTGTCAAATGGGAGCACAGTAGGGGAGGGTTAGGTGACTATCCCCTGCCCTGGTTGTTCTCAGATAGGAATTCAGCTCCCTTAAGGATCTGGATGTTGCCACTCAGCTGGGTACCCACTTAGGTAGAAAGACCACAAGAAAGTCACTTTCTGAAGTGGAAAGGAGGTGATGGGCATTTGAAATGTTGAGCCAGGGTGGTTGTCCAGTTTGCCTCTAGCACCGGCTCTGGGACATGGAGATCCACAGGCTTCATTGTCCTTCCTCACAGTGCCCTGTCCTTGAACTTGAAGATGCTGTCTGAGTTCAGTTCACTATTCCTCTTGTGTCTGTGTTGCTCTGTCTTCCCTAAGGGTGGAAGATACATGGAGATGCTCATTTGCTTCTGCACCTCCTCGAGTGTGGGAGGGGCCCCTGAGCTGCAATGAGCTGTTCCTGGCAGCATTTATGAGGACCAGGTGGCTAAAGGTGTATATAGTTACATGTGGTTATTAATAATAAAAATTTATGTACCATTGGGAGACTGTTACTCAGAACCCAAAGATCATCTCAAATCCTGAAAGAACATGATGGGCTCTAACGTTAATGTTTTTCTCGCTCCCTCAGCTGACGCTAATGTTTAGGCGGCGCCTACAGTTGTAAACTCCATACATAATGTTTAAATTGTTACTAGATTTATTGTTAGACATGATCTGGGATACCGAAAGAAAAAAATCAAGGTTTCTTGAAATTTTAACATTTCAGTCAAGGTTATTAGCTGTGTTTAAGATGTGGAGCCATTGGAAAGGACTGACCAAAAACTTGGGGATCTCAAAGGGAAATTTGATCTTAAGGAGAAGCCAAAGACTAAATGTCTGGGTGAGCAACGAGAGGGTCTAGCACTCTAGTGGGCTCAGCAAAACCTGTTTCCTTTGCCTTCTGGAAACACATTTCCTGGCTTCCCTTGCAGTTAAGTAGAGCCGTATGATTATATTCTGGCCAAATTCCAGATCTGGTCCCATGACCTGAACAGACCCTCTTTCCCCTTCCGCTGGATGGGTGCAGAGGAGAATGAGGTCCTAAAGCATGTGGAGTCTCACAGGACACAAGGAACCTTGTTCCTAAATGACAGCATGGAGCAGAGACCTCAATGTGCGCTTTTCCCCACCCCACCCCTTAACATATACTCACACTCCATCCCGTGTTGGACTTTGATATGGGTAAGAAAGAAAGTCTTATCATGTCAAGCAACTGAGATTTGGGGGGTCTATATGTTTTATATGATGAAATCACTGGTTATTTATATGGTTAAAAACAGCACAGGATCTTCATCTCTTGATAAACGTCAACCATCCCTTGTTGGTTGGTTGGTTGGTCGTACCTCCCCCATCCCTTGTTGCTAATGAATTTTTTCTTTCTCTATCACCAATATTCTCTTTGGTTGAGGAAGTTCGCCTTGCCAAAGAAGACAGGAAAGATTGCCAATTTGGATAAATACCCCAGAAGGACATGCCGATTTGCAAACAGTGACACAAAGAAAGTGTGGAAAGTAAGATTATATTAGACAGGATTTTGCTTCCATTCCATCCAGTTTAGAACATTAGTAATCTTAAGGAGAGCAGCTCCTCTTTTCTTATGTACTATAAATAAATAAATAAATAAATTTACTATAATGACTTGAAAGATATTAGAGCATAATAATAATAGCTTACATTTGTAGTTGGCTTAATATGGGCCAGTCATTGTGCTAAGCACTTTATGTGAATTATTTCCTTAAGACAAAGAAACTGAGTCCCGGGAAGTCACGTAATTTGCTTAAGTTTACATAGCTAGGAAACAGCAAATCCAGGAATCCAGTAACCCAAGACAACCTGACTCCAAAGTCCATGCTCTTAAATACCATACTTTCTCTAATAAAAGAACAAGAAATGTCAAGTCATCCTTAAGATGAGTGGTGCATTCTGACCATCTATAGTGAAAAAACAGATCCATATTTCTAGACCAAAAAATCCACTTTAATTCGCTTTTCGTAACAAAGGCCTTTGAAGTGGCAGGTGCATTATGGCTGCTCTGCTTAGGACTTCTGACTAGTAGACTGCCTAAACAGTTCTGAATTCTCACTGTCGATTTTCCTTCCCCATGGACGTGTTGCTTGGGATTTATGTGATTTTTCTGCACTATGTTCTAGTGTGGCCAGATCCACTTTACCGGACCCTGTTCTCCAAGGAGCACCCAGGCCTGCTTCCTGTGATGAGAGCAAACCTAGGGTGAAAAAGGCATTCAGAGAGAGAAGCTGGCCAAGTTGCTTAAAGATTCAGCGTTGATTTTCATTTTTCCACAAGACGTTACTGCCATGGTAGCACTCTAGCGTGGCTTGGGACAGCTACAGCAGAATTTCTTGCTGTTCCTATATTAAGAATGTGTTCTCAGAAACAGCTGGTGTGTTACAAATGCAACTGAGTGCCTTAGGAAGTGAAATGATTGGAATCCCACTCCTAAGCACAGAGGCTGTCGATATTTGAGAGCTGGTAAATGGCAGGAAGGGGTGCAATGGGGACCAGAGGGGGTTGAGTGGGAGAGAGCCAAGCTCCATATGTCTGCTGGCTTTGTGAACCTGTCTTTCACCTAACCATGACCATGAAGAACTGTCATGGGAAGTAGTTAGTTTCTATTGGTAAATCAGTTCTCAGATCTTCACAGTAAGATGTTGGCTGAGGACAATGCTTTATGACAGTCTTCATGGGCAAGCATGGATGGCATATGGGTAGCTGTGAGCAGTCATTCTTCATTCCTTCTGAGATAAATGGCCAAATTAGGAAAGGAAGACTTTTTGTTTAATTAGATATTAGGAAAATGACCCAATATTAAGGGACATATTAGCAGTTAAGGATTCATAAACTTTTAAGAATAATCACAACTAACGTTAATAGAATGATATATAGTTTGCAATTCAATTTTACATGTATTGTCCCAGTCGATCTTTCAGAAAACTTAAGTGGGAGGGACAAATGTTACTGTTATCATCCCCATTTTAAAGATGGGGCAACTGAGATCAAAGAGGTTAAGCGATTTGCCCACCCTACCTACCTAAGAAGTGATGTTGCATTCATTACCTCTCTGACCTCCCTCCTTGAATGTCAACTTTTGGCTTCTAGGACAGTGTATCCCTGGTTCTTCATTTACCATCGTGATCATTCTTTTTCAGTTTTATTTCTTGGATTTTTTTTTCTGTATTCCTTGAGGTACTGACATTCCAGATCTTCATTTGCCCCTTCCCTTTTCTCCCTTTTTTTTTTTAGAAAGTAGTGTTTATATTTCTATCTCTCTTTTAAAAAATTTATTTATTATTTATTTATTTATTTGGCTGTGTTGGGTCTTCGTTTCTGCGCGTGGGCTTTCTCCAGTTGCGGCGAGCGGAGGGGGGCCACTCCTCATCATGGTGCGCAGGCCTCTCATTGTCGCGGCCTCTCCCGTTGCGGAGCACAGGCTCCAGATGCGCAGGCTCAGTAGTTGTGGCTCACGGGCTTAGTTGCTCCACGGCATGTGGGATCTTCCCAGACCAGGGCTCAAACCCATGTCCCCTGCACTGGCAGGCAGATTCTCAACCACTGCGCCACCAGGGAAGCCCTCTCCCTGTTTTGATAAACTCTCATTAGGAAAACTCATCCACCCCCCCATTGGAAGGAAACCAAAGATCTGTTTGTTCAACGTTCGCTTCAACCTCTTACTATTTTATCTTCCCATAGAGTAAAAGCTGGAAAGCTGAAAAGTACATTTCCCAGACTCCCTTGCAGCTAGGTTTCAGGGGACAGTATAAGTTCTGCCAGTTAGAAAACATGTAAGATATTTTAACATCTTTAATGAGATACGATTCACAGGCCATAGAGTTCAGCCACTTGAAGTGTATAATTTGTGCACCCACCACCATAATCAAGAAAATGTGTTCTTTTCTTTTTTTATATATATAGTTTATTTATTTATTTTCGCTGTGTTGGGTCTTTGTTTCTGTGCGAGGGCTTTCTCTAGTTGTGGCAAGCGGGGGCCACTCTTCATCGCGGTGCGCGGGTCTCTTACTCTCACGCCTCTCTTGTTGCGGAGCACAGGCTCCGGACGCGCAGGCTCAGTAGTTGTGGCTCACGGGCCTAGTTGCTCCGCGGCATGTGGGATCCTCCCAGACCAGGGCTCGAACCCATGTCCCCCGCATTAGCAGGCAGATTCTCAACCACTGCGCCACCAGGGAAGCCCCAAAAATGTGTACTTTTCGAAAGGGAAAAGTGAGGCGAAAGCCTCCTATTTACAGCTTTTGATGATTATTGCAGGCGGGCACAATCGTGGAGGCATTCGGTTTCTCTGCAGCAGTTTTGTAGTATCCAGTCATTGGCCTCCTATATGTCAAGAGGCAGTTGCAGCAGTGGCAGTAGTGGCTTCCTGATTACTTGATTGAGCTTCCTAATTATGACGGTGATTGTAGCTTTCCCAGCACATTATTTCTGCAGCCATCTTCTGGGCATTATTCCTGGAAATGCAATTTAGAGCCTCTTCCTCCGGGCTTTCCGATGATTTTTTGAACACTTAATTCCCTGTATTAACTCCTTGCTGAAAAAGTAGAGAGAGTAATTTGTTTCTTACATATGGACCACTTTGAGCCGAATTTTTATATCTTTAACTTTCAACTTTTACTAATCTTCTCTGCCTTTAGGGTACCTCCTGGTCAACCTTCCCCAAACTGAACTGATTATCCTCACTCACGAGCCAGATCATCCTGAATCTCTTACCCCAATGAACGGCTCTATCCAACAGCTCAGTTACCAGGTCAGTAACCTTGGAGTCATCCTTAACTACCTCTCCTCCCAACTTCCCTCTCCTCCTCTACAATCAGTTAAATCAGTAATCGAATCCTACATCTGGAGCTTCTTTATCATCTCTGCTTATACCTTCTTACTCCCTTGCTCAGATTGTTACAAAGAGTAACAGTCCTTACTCCTAACTGGACCCCTTCACACTCTCATATCAGCCTACATGGAGACCATCCTCATCATGTCATGTTCTTCCTTAAAATCCTTCAGTAGCTCCTCTTGCCTAAAAAGTAAAATGTAAAATTTAATTCCTCCCCACAGTATTCAAGGACCTTCATGACTGGCCTCTGTCTAGCTTTCTAGACTCCTTTTCTGCTGTTTTTTCTTTTCTCACATTTTATACTTGAGTCATATTAAACTATACACTATGGCTTTTAACACACTTATTTTTGAGTATGTAGTTTCTCAACCTTAATTTTACTGTTGCATTCTTAGTTATCCTTCAAACATCCAACTTAGGTGTCATCTCTTTCACCTTTGGGCAATAAAGTGAAAGCTTTACTGCCCAACTTCCCTAAATGCCCCATGCACAACTCACTGTAATCACTCTCTCCTCTTGTCCTCCCTTCTACTTGGTATATCCTATATTGCCTGTGTCTCATGTGTTGTGCTTATCCATTAGTCGGGTACTGTGTCTTACTATCTGTACACCCCAAGCACCTAGAGCAGAGCCTGGCACACAGCAGGTACTCAGAGTATATTTGAAAAACTTAATTGAATTGGAACCCCTTCCCAGATCCAATCATCTTTCCACTAAATGTTTAGAATAAAAGGTGACGAAATCAAATTTTGATATCAGTATGGGCTCCAGTGTGTATAGGATTTGAGATACCATGGTATAATCAAGAAACCACTCTTCTGCAGAAATTCCATTTGTAGATATATACCCAGAATATTGAAAGTGAGTATCTGAACAGATATTTTACACCAATGTTCATAATGGTACCATTCACAAAAGCCAAAAGGTGGAAACGACCCAGATGCCCATTGACAGATGAATAGATAAACAAAAATGCAGTACTTTCACATAATGGATCATTATTCAGCCTTGAAAAGGAAGAAAATTCTGATACATGCTACAACATGGGTGAACCTTGAAGACACTTGCTAAGTGAAGTAAGCCAGACACAAAAGGATAAATATTGTATGACTCCACTTATACAAGGTACCTAGAGTAGTCAAATTCATAGAGACAGAAAGTAGAATAGTGGGTACCAGGGTCTGGGGGATAGGGGAATGGGAAGTTATTATTTAATGGATATACAGTTGCAATTTAGGACGATAAAATGCTCTGGAGATGAACAGTGGTGATTATATTTCACTACACTGTAAATATTCTTAATGCCACTGAACTGAACACTTGAAATGAGTAATATGGTAAATTTTATGTTATGTATATTTTACCACAATATAAAAAGAAAGCACGGTTCTGTTCAGGATACATGAGTTCTATTCTCACATCTTCCATCACATAGCAGTATAAAATTGAACTTGATACTCTACTTTCCTAGGGCTCAGTTTCCTTACCCATATAATGAAACATCTGAAGTAAAGGCTTGACAGTCTCTTCTAGCCATAGAATGATCTTGTTACCTACTGTTCTATTTGGTTAAGGGTCCATGTCAGTGACCAGACTGCAGAAGATTCAACACACCTTGACCCTGGAGAACTTTCACAACTTTTCTCCTGCAGACTATTGGGGGACAGCTAAGCTTCAGCCGAATGCTCCTAGCGGTGATTGACTGGAATGTGATACTTCCTTTGTGTCCATGATATATCACCAGTGGAACAGAATGTCTCTTCAGGATTTGATTAACCATTAATTCATTCGGCATTTATTAAGTATTTGCCATATTTCAGAGAGTCTACTAAGTGTCAGGGCTATAGATATCAGTAAGACATGTGTGGTCCAGAGCATTCACAGTATAGTGGGAGACACCAACATATTAACAAATACTTAAAAGGATTTTGCATTTAAAAAACCAAAGCAGATATTTACAAAGAACTATGGGATCTGTAAAGAATCACTTATTATTGCCTATGAGGAGTAAAACATCACAGAGAAGGTTAATTCTGAACTAGTCTTGAATGAGAAGTTCATGAAGCAGGGCTGAGTGAGAGAACTGATTTTCCTCTGTCTTCATCTACCTGCTGTGTTCATGTTGCCCCAACATGGCAGCTGGGGTATGAGAAGAATTCAGGAAAGGTGGTCATATCCATGGCAGGATGGCTTCTATAAATAGCATTATTTCTTAAAGTCGATATCTTCTGATGCATTCTTATAGACACACCCTCTCTTAATATCCTTTAAAGGCTCCTTTAGGCAAAGATAAAATATTATCCACAATCTGCTATTCTCTTAATAGCTTTGCCAATGTTTGCTGTTCCAATGTCAACAGTCATTATATAGCTTGCTTTCAATGTGGGATTAAGCCTCTTTTATTCTTGCAGTAATCAGAAAAGCAATTGGAAAGTTAGTATGCTCTTTGGAATTCCATTGCAAAAGAATGAGGTTCTGCCAGATCCTGTCGTGGAAGAAGAAAACAGATGCAAAAGCTGAAAAAAAAAAGCTCCTGAAAGGGAAGTGCTGACAGGTTACACCAGTCACAAAACAGACATGCGGCACCCAAGGGTCACCAACTTGGAAGACGTGCCAAAGTTGGCCAGCAGGTCCCAGCATGCAGGGGCTGGAAGGGAACTAATTAATTAAAGAGTATCAGACATGTTGTCAGAGTGCAGACAGCAGAAAATAAAATGGACTTCAAATAGTTTATCCAGTAGGGGAAGAGTAAGATCATGCTGAACTCGTAAAAAATTTCTTCACAAAAAAATAAGTTCTAACACATTTTGTTCCTATCATGGTTAGAAGATAAATTGCTCTTTCAGATTCTGACCAAAATAGAGGAACCAAAGCCTTCCTTTTAAAAAAAGAACGAAAAATTAACATTTATTGAGCACCCACCATGGGCCAAACACTGAGAGGAGCCTTCAGGGTGAATAAATTAACACTTGCCTTTACATTGTATTCTATGGTGAGTTTTGTAGTGTTTCAGCCTATTTCAGCACCATTTTGTTTATGTTACCTCATTTAGTTCTTGTGACAGCTCATTGAAGGAGATGTTGTTTTCACAGATGAAGAAGCAGGTAACAGACCTGGGTCTCAACTCTGCTTTCACAGTGCACTAGCTGTGTTACCTTTTTTTTTTTTAATTTTTGTTGGAGATGATTTACAATGTTGTGTTAGTTTCATGTGTACAGCAAAGTGGATCAGTTATGCATATACATATATTCACTCTTTTTTAGATCCTTTTCCCATATAGGCCATTATAGAGTATTGAATAGAGTTCCCTGTGCTGTACAGTAGGTCCTTATTAGTTATCTGTTTTATACATAGTAGTGTGTAGCCGTGTTACCTTTGAAAGTTACTGCCTCACTGCATCTGGAAGTCCCCTCTCTTCCCACTATTCCATAGGGATGCCAGGCATCAGCCATTGCAGTAAGAATGACTTCAATGGGAACAACTAAGGAAACAGTCCATCTGCTTTGCTGGCCTAAGCAAAATGCTGACATGGTCAGGGCTCGCCTCAACCTTTCTTTTTCTCTCTTAAAAGGTTTACTCTTCAAGGCATGAGACTTTTCAAATTCTCCTCTCCCTCCTTTCAAAAACCTGCTCTCAAGTCCTACCTTCACATCAGGGTGTAAAATTCCCAAGAATCTTTTTTGGTGTCAACTCTTTCAAGAACATCTGTATTTTAACAGGGAACTGAGCATTGAGCTAAGATCCCTAAGCAGTCATTGGCATCTGTCTGGAAACCTTAGAATCTTACCTGGGAGAGTTCTCCTGCCAGGCAGCTGTAAGGGCACACTCTTAGCCTGGTGTCTCCATTTGTGGCTCCTGCTGGAATACAGGCTCATGGATTCATATTGTCACCAGGGAAGGTTGCTGTAGTCTGTTGTCACCACAGGCAAGTTTCTGAATCTGTCAGCAGATTTTCCTCTTCTGAACCTTTACATTTTGATGCTCTCTTGGGGCCTAAACATAAGGTTAAAAGCACTGCTCACGATGGAGAAAGATGAAAAGAGGAAGAGCAGGTGCTTCCATGCCCACTTAAATGAGACCACTTTCCCTATTCATCATCGTGCGTTGTGTCTATGGTTTGTTGAGATTCCGAGCAGGAAGGAGAGAAATCATTACTAGGTTGCCCCCCCCCCCCACAACTTTTCCTAATCAACACACTCAGTCCTTTCTTTTTATTCATGACCCACTGCCAACTGATCTTACAATTGCAGAAATAAAAATAAATAAAATAGTTGTCCCTTACAAGAATATTGGACACGTCTGCTTTTCGCAAAAACAAGAAAATGATATCTTCAGGAAGTTGTTAAAGAGGGTGAGGGAGTTGGTAGCTCATGGTATCTCCTCATGCCCTAAAATCACACTAGCAAGCAGGCAACTACTCCCTTAACCTTGAGGCTCTTCTTGCTTAGACTTTCAATAATAATTTCTCCCTTAACCAGGGGGTACCATTGCCACTCACTTAAATTATCTTCACAGGGATGATGCATGCCTGCCTTCGGATTCCTATTTTCTTTCCTATATTCTTCTTCAGGAGCTTGGAAATAGAAGTTTTCATTTTGTTTCAGACCCCTCTCTTGAAAGTTTTGAAAGAGCTGGGAAAAGAGAGGGACAGAGTAATATCCATTGAGCATGTATTATATAGTTGGCCTTTTGTATAAGTTCCTTTATTAAATCTCTCATAAAAATACTCTAATGTAGATCTTATGATTACCCTTATACAGTTGGGTATACCAAGTCCCATACATTGTACTGAAGTTGCCCAAGGTCCCATAGTTTTGCAGGCCCAGTGATATGAGCCACTCTACCCTACCACCTCCCTGTACCATTGCCCCTGACAATCACAGTCACAGTTCTAAACTCTCTTTGTTATCTACCTAACATGAAGAAACTGGAAAGTTCTTAAGTTCCACCACAATTACCTTGGGTAGCAGATTGATTGCTTCTAACTATGGAAACCATTGTAGATTCTCTCCCCAAGCTACAGTGCAGCTGAGGCCAGAGGGAAACACTGAAGAAGGTGTGCAGCAACACAGAATCACGGTACCGGGAGGGACCTGATGATCACTGTGTTCTCTTCCTGCTTTGGGATCAGGAGCCCCGAGGCCCAGAAAGAGACTTTGATGTGTACAGGGTCATACAAGGAATTAAGCTCAGTTTAGAATCCAGACCTTCCAAACCTAGTGCTTCAAAGCACATCCATTTCATCACACAGTATTTCTTCACCCACATGGCTCAACAATCTTCCACCTCTGAGCCTTAGGGTAGGGTCTGAATGTTGTCTGCAGGGATGTGCTGAGAAAGAACAATTCCACACACAGCACTGTTTCAAGATATCAAGTCATTCAGATAAAAACCCTAGATATTCACAGGCCATTCAACCCCAGTGACAGAATACATCCAGTGCTGAGATCAGAGTTAACAGTGCAGTTCCTAGCACATGACACCTTGCTCGTTTTGATTTATCCATTGTCTAAAAGATGATCCAGAAGTTGGGCGCTACTTCTAAATCACCAGGTTTTTCATTGTAAGCGACAACCTTTGCATTTTATTAGCATGGTCTACTTTTTAATAAGCCTATAAGGCCAGTATATCATAACAATATCATTAAAACATTCCTCTCTACTGGTTATAAATTGCCTTGATGGTGCTATGACGACATCTCCCAGAGCACCTTTGACAGTGTCTTAAGATCCAGGCATGTCATTGTCACAGCGGGATGACATTGCAGCCCAGCCTGGATCCCCTCCTCATGGAAAAGGCATATGGTAGGGTAAGAAAAGGAGACAGACAACCATCCAGGGAGTCATTGATAGGTCTGTCACTGATAAGCTGTTAGACTTTAGAAAAGCCACTTAACCTCTCTGGGCCTCTTCTTTATCTATAAAATAAAACCTTCCTTTTCTATCTATCTTCCTTTATCTATAAAATAAAACCTTCCTTTTCTATCTGTCTTCCTTTATCTATAAAATAAAACCTTTCCTTTTCCTGGGGTGGCTGTGAAGAGCAAACAAGATAATGTCTATGAAAGCATTTTGAAGAACCGGTTGGGTTGCCCAGAAAGCAGAGTCTGAGATCGCTTTTAGCATTCAGGATGTTTATTGGAGAGTGCCCTTGGGATCACACCTCTGGAAGACGGGAGAAGGAAGCAGTATTGGGCAGAGGAAGAAAGCCAGTAGTTTATCAGGCCAGTAACAGCCTCAGCCACACCCATGCGAAGACCTAGAGCTAATATGACCTGTCAGCAGGGTCTCATTTGTCTGAAATCTCCAGGATTTACAGCTGGCGTCAATTAGTCATTAAACGTCAGTTGCCTCCAGAAGTAGTATGAGCCTAGGCTTGGTGGCTCTCTGCAGCTGAGACGTGACAGATGAAGGCTGTCTGCTGATAGCATTCCTAGTAGCTAGGGTGAAACTCCTTTCCTTTTTATTTTAATATTCTTTTCCATTATGGTTTGTCATAGGATATTGAAGATAGCTCCCTGTGCTATACTGTAGGACCTTGTTGTTTATCCATTCTGTATATAATAGCTTACCTCTGCTAACCCCAACCTCCCAGTCCATCCCTCCCCCTCATTTCTGTTTCATAGGTAGGTTCCTTTGTGTCATATTTTAGATTCCACATATAAGTGATATCATATGATATTTGTCTTTCTTTTTCTGACTTACTTCACTTAGTACGATAATCTCTAGTTGCATCCACGTTGCTGCAAGTGACATTATTTAGTTCTTTTTTACAGCTCAGTAGTATTCCATTGTATATATGTGCCACATCTTCTTTATCCATTCATCTGTTGGTGGACATTTAGGTTATTTCCATGTCTTGGCTATTGTGAATAGTGATGCTATGAACATAGGCGTGCATGTATCTTTTTGAATTATAGTTTTGTCCAGGTATATGCCCAGTAGTGGGGTTGCTGGATCATATGGTAGTTCTATTTTTAGTTTTCTGAGGAAACTTCAAACTGTTTTCCACAGTAGCTGCACCAACTTACATTCCCACCAACAGTGTAGGAGTGTTCCCTTTTCTCCACACCCTCTCCAGCATTTGTTATTTGTAGACTTTTTAATCATGCCCATTCTGACTGGTGTCAGGTGATGCCTCATTGTAGTTTCGGTTTGCATTTCTCTAATAATTATTGATGTGGAGCATCTTTTCATGTGCCTATTGGCCATCTGTGTGTCTTTTTTGGAGGAATGTCTATTTAGGTCTTCTGCCCATTTTTTGATTTGTTGTTGTTGTTTGTTGTTGTCGAGTTGTATGAGCTGTTTGTATGTTTTGGAAATTAAGCCCTTGTCTCATCATTTGCAAATATTTTCTCCCAGTCTGTAGGTTGTCTTTTCATTTTGTTTATGGTTTCCTTTGCTGTGCAAAAGCTTGTAAGTTTGACTGGGTCCCATTTGTTTATTTTTGTTTTATTTCTATTGCCTTGGGAGACTGACCTAAGAAAACACTGGTACGATTTATGTCAGAGAATGTTCTGCCTGTGTGAAAATTCTTTCTTTAAAGAAGGAATTTTGTTGGCACAACACAGTTTCCATCCCATATCCACTTCCTCATATACATTCGGGAATTAGCCCTTCCAAGATTCCAATGAGCATTTTTTCCCTTGGGGTAACTTGAAAAGGGAATGTAAGTGGGACAAAATATAATCCCTACTGCTGCAGCTGGTCTCGGGACCATAACAGATACTTGTCCTCCCCTCCCCCATTAAGCATTTCAGATTCACCTCACCTCTGCTGGTAACTTCTGCCCATCTTGGTTGCTGGTCTGGTATGGTGATCCAGACCCTTGAGATTGATGAGTTTAGACACCTGATCCTCGTACCCTTCTCAGGCCAGGCTTGCTTTACTTGTCTTTTTACATTCATCATTAGGTAATGGAATACAAAGAGACATCCAGAAAGACCTTCTGGGTGCCAGACATAGTTTTGCCTGCCCCCATGATGCCAAAGTAGCCCTCTGAGGAGGGCCAGTTACCTCTGCAAAGGTGGCGTCTCCTCTTCCTATCTGCTGGTCCTCAGACACAAGAATCCAAGAAGCAGCAGAGAACAGCCCTAACTTACAATTTAATTACTCTATCTGTGTTCCTTGGCTGAAATGCTCCTCCTTGGGTGACCAGGACCACTAAACCCACAGAGGACAAAGTTGTGAGGATGGAAAGCATAAATTTCCTAATTGGGCCATTGAGAGCATTAGACCATAGTAAGTGGACCACTTCTGCCTCTACACCTTGATTCACAGGCTCACATGTTCTAACTATTGGAGACAGAGCCCCTTACACAGATCTTTGGTTCAGCGTTTATACTGTGTCCTAGAGGTTGGCACACCATCCTTAAAATGAAGTATTGCTTCTGAGTAGGTATTTCAGCCATGATTTCTGCAAGCCATTCCAACATACTCTCATGCCAGCAGTGTCTGGATGGTGAGATATGTTGTATGACCAGTGGATCTCACAGGCTATACTCTCTCATAGCCTTTGCTTTGTAGGGTCCCATAAGCTGATCCTAAGATATGTAGAACTCTATGGTGGTGAAGCAGACACTCTGTGGGTCCTTGGACAGTGCTTTTGCTGCTTTTCCATGGGCAAGAAAGGCACAACTCATACCTGAAAAATACGCCTATTTTTGTCAGAATGAATATGTGCCATTTTCTGGACTGAAAAGGTCTAGTGCAGTCAACTTGCCACCAAGTGGCCAGTTGGATTTTGGGAACTCAGCATTGGTCTCTGTTTCTGATAGACTGGATATTAAGTGGCAACAGTTTCTAGGTTACCTTTAGTGAGTGGGAGTCTGTGATTTTGGAACATGAGCAATCTCCATCCCTGTGATGGTGGCCACTTTGTTCAACTGCCTGTAATGCTAAAACGAGGGTAGTCAATAAGCAGAGGCTGGCTGACATCAACTGGCCATGTCATTTTGTCTGATTGGTGTTCGCTCTCTCTGTTGCCACAGAAACTCTGTGCTGGGTATTAACATGCAATACAAAGATTTTCACACACTGAATCTCCTCCCTCGCACATGTGTGTTCTACTGCCACCACTCCCTGCCCTGCAAATACCTTGTTGATGATCTTCTAATCTTTCTCCTTCCAAGTCCATGGCCAGCCATCCAAGTCATTCATCACTCTCTGTGAGTCTGTATATATTCAGATCTCAGGCCGTTTATCTTTCCACGTTCTTCCTCTCCTTGCTATCATATCCATTTCATATTTCCCTCACCTCAGCCGGCTCCTCAGCTGGTCTTGGTCGCTTCCCTGCTTTGGTGACCCAGACACTTAAGCATGAATGGTCTAAACACCTGATCTTGGAGCTCTTCTCAGGCCAGAGAAGAGTATATGATCAGGTGCATTTCCAAAAGCTATGCCCATTAGGAACAGTTTCACTTATAACTGTTTTTCAAGGCCAACCCTGGTAGAGGATGTAGTATAACCATATATTTTCACCTTTGACACACAGAATGAGCCAACCCACTCATCTGTATTGCATAGATTCTTTTCTCCTCAGTCAGTTGGTCATAAGGAACCTTTCCTCCCTACCCCATGCAACTGTGGGTGTGATCTGAGAGAGGAGTGCTGGTACAACAGTGGGAGATGACATTGGAATCTGGGCTCCGTGCAGCTGGCTTGCTTTTCCCCTTTGTCCCCGTTTGTGATTTGTTCTAGATATACCACTTTAATCTTTCAACGTATTGCTGCTGGGCCTGCTTGACCTTATGACTTAGTGAATTGGACAGGACCCAGTTCATGATAGGTCATTCTGGATGTGTGTTCACTTGATGTCCCACGGGCAAATGCTCTGTATCTATCCGATATCAATAGCCAAGCCAAATGTGGTTTTTCGAAAAGTATGTGATTCTCCAGTGCAAATGATATGGCCTTGCTCCAGAAGCTCAGGGATCAGTATTGTTATTCTCCCATTGGGGCTTACCATAAACTCCATAAGACGTCTTTTCCTGTAAATGGTATCTCTAATGCCATAACATTTTCAGGGTATTTGCAACTGCATCATGAACCTGATGTGCAAGTCCCTTTTCTACTTTGGGCTCTCTACGACCTGGCAGCCTTCTTCATATGGGCTGAAGCAACAGTCCCAGGTATAGAATATGCTGCCTTCAAAACATGAAGAGGCCTAACAGGCACTGTGATTCATTCTTTGTGGTACGAGAAACGTGATGAAATAATTTGATCTTTACTTTGGATGGGGTCTCCCAGCATGCCTCTAAGCACTTGGACCTCTCAAAATTTTACTCAGGTGGCAGGCTTCTTGATCTTTGTAAGACATATCTAAACGCCAAAGTACATGCATCTTACCAAGGCCTCCACTGTGCTAGCTGCTTCTTGTTCATCTATACCAATAAACATGACATTATCAAAGTATGGAATAATGCAATATTCTGTGGAATATCCAGATGGTTAGGATCTTTTCAAACTATATTATAACAGAGGACAGGAAAAGTTAACATAGCCCTGAGGCAAAAGTATGAATGTATATTGATGTTCATTCCATATGAATTCAAACTGTTACTGGTTCCTTATTTAATAGGGAAAGAAAAGAATGCACTTGTGAAATCAGTGGCTGTATACTATGTTCCTGGAGCCATATTAATCTGCCCTAGAAAAGATACCACATCTGGTTCAGCAGTTGCAATTG
Source organism: Neophocaena asiaeorientalis asiaeorientalis (assembly GCF_003031525.2). Lineage (NCBI taxonomy): Eukaryota > Metazoa > Chordata > Mammalia > Artiodactyla > Phocoenidae > Neophocaena > Neophocaena asiaeorientalis. The sequence continues at coordinate 2,437,386 of NW_020185324.1, forward strand.
GAGATCCTATTTAGTTGTATTTGCAAACGTCTCTTGCCATCCTTTAGAATGCATCTGTTGTGTTTGTTTGTTTGTTTTCAGGGACCAATGTGGTAAATTAAGTGAGGATATAATGGGCACCAACTTTCCTGCATCCTTTAGATCTCATGGATGGTCTAATTTCTGGTATCCCGAGTATGCAATCTTTAAAATTTTATCTTCTCTAGGAGAAGGGAGAAGGGAGCAGTTTTAGCCTTTGCACTAAAATAGCCCTTGCCCCACAAGTCAAAGGACCCAGTCTGGGTGTTATGCCGACCATAAGCTATATGTATCCTAAATATATACTTGGAGAGTGGTGAAAAGCCTAAACTGGTAGGTTTGAGAACCTAATGGACCCACTGTGAGTTGAACTTTGGCCAGTATTCAATTTATTAAGTGGCTCCTCTAACAAAGGGAACATGTCGGTATTTTATGTCTCTAGCCACTCTAGCAGTTCTAAAAATGTTTGGATAAGAGACTCAGGACCAAGATGGTGTCATAGAGTTCCTGAATATCCCTCCTCCTACAGACATACCGAAGGTAGAGTTGCACATGGAACAATTCCTTCTGAGAGAAATCCAAAAACTAGCTGAGTGACTCCTACACATCTGGCTACTGAGAAAACACCCACATTGAAATTGATAGGAAAGGCTGAGACACACTCTCAACATAAACCCCACTCCCTGACACAGCAGCATACAATAAGGAGGGAATCCCAACCCCCAGCTTCTCCATGAGGAGGGAAGGGTTTGGATTGAACACCTAGGGTCCAAAATTTTAAGGTTCCCACCAACACAGACACTGTAGCAAAATAAAAAACCAAGGGACTATATTCCAAATGAAAGAACAAGATAAATCTCCAGAAACTAATCTTAATGAAATAGAGATAAGTGGTTTACCGCTAGAGAGTTCAAAATATCAGTCATAAAGTAGCTCACTGAGGTCAGGGGAGCAATGCATGAACAAAGTGAGTATTTCAACAGAGGTGGAAAATATAAGAAGAACCAAACAGAAACAAAAAAGCTGAAGAATACAGTAATTGAACTGAAATTTTCAATAGAGGGGTACAACAGGAGGCTAGATCAAGTGGAAAAAAGGATCAGAGAACTCGAAGACAGGGCACTGAAATTTAACCAGTCAAAGGAGCATAAAGAAAAGAGAATGAAAAAGAGCAAAGATAGCTTAAGGGACTTATGGGATACCATCAACAGGACCACCATAAGCATTATAGGGGTCCCAGAAGGAGAAGAGAGAGAGAAAGGGGCAGAAAACTTATTCAAAGAAATAACACCTAAAAACTTCCCTAACTTAGGAAAGAAAGAGACGTCCAGATCCAGGAATCCCCATGAGTTCCAAATAAGATGATAAAGAGACATATACCATGATATAGTATAATTAAAGTTATATATAGTACAGTTACGTTAAAGACAAAGAGAAAAATTTTAAAGCAATAAGTGGAAAGCAATTAGTTATGTACAAGGAGACTTTCATAAGATTACAAGAGTTTTCATCAGAAACCTTGCAGGCCAGGAGGGAGTAGGAAGATATATTCAAAGTGCTGAAAGAAAAACATTATTTGGTAAAGTTGTCTTTCAGAAGTGAATGAGAGATACTTTTCCAAAATATACAAGGAACTGAAACTAGAAGAAAACAAAATAAGACACAAAAAAATCTAATTAAAAATGGGCAAGAGACCTGAAGAGACATTATCCAAAGAAGAAATACAAACGGCTCAAAGGTACATGCAGTGGTGCTCAACCTCACTAATCATCAGAGAAATGCAAATCACAGACCACAGTGAGATATTACCTCGCACCTGTTAGGATGTCTGTTACCGAAAAGACAAGAGATAAAAAATGCTGACAAGGATATGGAGAAAAGATAACCCTCGTGCACTGTTAGTGGGTATGTAAACTGGTACAGCCATTATGGAAAACAGTATGGGGATTCCTCAAGAAAAGTTTTAAAAGAACTACCATACGATCCATAAATCCCACTCTGACTGGGTATATATCCAAAGGAAATAAAATTGCTATCTTGAAGAGATACCTGTGCTCTCATATTCATTGCAACATTATTCACAATAGCCAAGGTATGGAAACAACCTAAGTGTCCATTCACAGATGAATGGATAAAGAAAATGAATATGTATATGTGTGCGTGTGTATGTACTGAATATTTATTCAGCCTAAAAAAGAAGGAAATCCTTTCATTTGCAACAACATAGATGAAGCTGTAGAGCATTATGCTAAATGAAATAAGCCAGACAGAGAAAGACAAATACTGTATGGTATCACCTATATGTAGAATCTAAAAACAAAAAGAAGTTGAATTCACAGAAGCAGAGAATAGAGTGGTGGTTGCCTGGGACTGTAGGGTGGGGGAAACAGTAGGGAGAGGCTGGTAAAAGGGCACAAATTTTCAGTTATGAAATGAATAAGATCTGAGGATTTAATGAATAATATGGTGATTATAGTTGAAGAAACTGTATTGTGTAATTGACTTTGCTAAGAGAGTAGAACGTAAGTGCTCTCACACACACAGAAAGGTATATATGTGGGGTGATAGATGTGTTAATTAACTTAATGGTGGAACTCCTTTCACAATGTATATGTATATCGAATCACCACATACACTTTAAATATATTATAATTTTATTTTTCAATTATACCTCAACAAAGCTGAAAAAATTAATTAATTAAAATATTTGGATATCTCCCTGCCTTCAGTGTTCAGTTTCCTGAGTAAATGACTGAGGTTTCTCTTGGGAAAGACTGAGACAATAATTAATATGTATCTTTGTCATCATGTAGCAGGGTCCTTACTCCTGAGGACTTAGTTATCTCTTCAATCAATGGATTCTAGATCCAAAAACTGGATCAGGTCCAGAAATTGGGCAAGGGATTGTGATATTTTGTTGAGGTAACTGCGTTCAGACTTCTGATCGTCCTTCCCAATTTCCTCTGGTGGGACAAGCTAAACAGTCCCCTTTTGGTTGCCCAGCAATTTTGCCCCTGGGGATGCTGCATTCTTTAAACCATCTCAATAACTGTCTGAAGGTCAGGCCCCCTTGGTTACCACGCTGACATTGCTGCTTATTAGAATAATCACATTCACTTGTCTTTCAACTGCAAGCACTGCTACCTGGTTTCCATTGTTCTGAAGTCCCATCATCCCCACTGCTATCAGTGAGCCTAGTTCTGTAATGACTGTACCTACAAACAGCTCTGGTCTGTAGACAAGAGCACCACTGAACATTTTCGTGGTGCTGGTGCCCTTTCACAAGATCATTCTTTATGGCCTTAACAATTGGTTCATCCTTCTGGCTTTCCCCTGGAACATGATTACCTGGTGGGTTTTCTGGCCTTACATAGTGTGTCCACTTCAGCATGCCCACTTCCCTAATTCTTTTATTCCCTTCCTTCATCAACTGCCATGAGAATTGTGATATTTGAACCTCATTCAGTGCAGACCGTCACTTTTTTCAGGTTTCTAGGAGTCATCCTTATAGCAGGTCCACGTTATCTCCTGGGGTCTTTGCCAAGGTATCAAATCCTATTCTCAGGAGAGTACTCTCGTTTTGTTAAGCTCTTCTTTATCCGATTTGATGTTCTTACCCTCTTGATCAAATATATCTCTTTTAACTTCTGCCATACCCGGAGGCTAGGTTTTACAGCTCCTTTAGGATATAGTCACTTTTATCCCTTGTAAGGCCCAGAATGTCCCCAGCTAAGTTTTGCTGTGAGTTAACTCCAGAGTCCAAAAGGGAAGGTAGAGGCAGCTCCTGGGAGAGGGGACATGCCATCTTGCAGGAGAGAGGCCTCTTCATGGTCTTCAAGCAAGGAGGTAGTATTAGCTCTTACTGGGGAGTAGTAGTCCACTTATTCAGACTCAGGAAGTTCAGGGAAGCCTAAGGATTCAAGGCTTTTGTGTTACCAACCCAGACGTTTCCATCCCATATGTCAGGGTCCCAGATTTTGCCAGAGCCCTGTCCTTGAAAGAGCAGAACTTCCTTGGCTCAGAATTTAACCTTCTTTGGAGAATGGTGGTATAGACAGAATATGTGTGTCCCCTCAAAATTCACATGTTGACACCTAATCTCCAGTGTGATGGTATTTGGAGGTGGGCATCTTTGGGAAGTTATTAGGTCATGAAGATGAAGCCCTCATAAGTGGGATTAGTGCCCTTTTAAAAGAGGTCCCAGGAAGAGTTCTCTTGTCCCTTCTGCCATGTGAGGACACAAGGATAAGATATGGCTGTCTTTAAACGAGGAAGTGGGCCTCACCAGGCACAGAATATGCCTGTGCCTTGACCTTGGACTTCTCAGATTCCAAAATATGAGAAATAAGTGTTTGTTGTTTATAAACCACCCAGTCTATGGTATTTTTATTAAAACAGCCCCTACAGACTAAGACAGTTTGGCTACTCTTATGATGAAACTCTGACCCTGGTCCTAAGCTTTCTCTGCCCTTCCATTTCAGGAAATGAGTTGCCTTTCTGTACCATCTCTCATTTTCATAATTGGCTTTCAATTACCTGTTAATTGCTCTCAGACTTTTATTATCTTTTTCTAGAATGTCGTTCAAGTGTAGCATTAACCATTAGAATCTATAGTACTTAATTTCTTTCCTCCCATATTTTTTAGAAGCCTGATATAGAGTACCAGTTGATGCACTCCTTTCTACCTGTATACCATATCAGCTCACCTTCAGATGTCCATTTAACAATTGGACAGTAACCTTGTGCCAAAGACTCAGAACTTTACTGACTAACAGTAATTGGATCTTCACTGACAGCCTGGTGATGAGTGTGTGATCCATCTCCAAAACCTCATCTGGCCATCTTCTTTCTCCAGCCAGTCCTGGAACCGATGGACCCATGCTGGATTCTCCAGGAAGCATCTCTGAGTCAAAGTTTAATTTACAAAGTATTTATTAGGGGTGCCCTCAGACTCATATCCCTGGAAGAGAGGGGAAGAGAATATAATTAGACAGAAAGACAAGTTGTGATGTCACCAAAGCCATAAGACATTCTGGAGCTAAAAAGACTTATTAGAGCTAAATCGAGTTTGACTGAAAGGCTGGGCTCTTAAAACCACATCAGTCAATTATTGGATGTGGGTTGTTGCCCTAGCAAGGGACAGGATTTGGGGTGAGGAAGCTTTACAGCCGAAGCAGTCTCTGAAGGGGCTGATGGCTGGAGGCTTTCTGCTGATACCAGTCTCCACAGCTAGGGCAACAAATTTTTTAGTGAAGGGGGAGGGGTCCGGGGAGCACACCCCAGCATTCACCACAGAAAATATTATTACCCCTACTTCTCCCACATCTCTCATCTCACTTCCCAGGCCTATTACTAACTTATTCTCTTGCCACATTGAGTCTTTGCCATCTTGGTTTCTCATATATTAAATGGGAGTGACAGTCCCTCCCTTACCTACTTCCCATGATTGTTAAAGGGGTCAAAAGGGATAATGGATAAAGGAAAAGGCTTTGTGAACTCTAAACCACTTTACAAATACTAGGAAGTATTATCATTTCTAACTTTCAAGGTTATTTAACATCAAGAAATATTGGGTAAAAACAAATTTCTCCTGATAATCTTCTGTTACAAAGCTGCCTAGTTTCTTAGGTTGACCCATGGGGTATTCTGCTCTTCATAATCATACTAATCAAAGATACCAGATCTTTTTAAAGCTATTTTGAAGATCAGAAAACTCTCTTTAGATTTCACTATTATTACCAAACTGTCAGTAACAAAAATCTGATATTTGGTGATGAAGATGAGGGACCAAATGTGGAGAGAAGGAAAGGATTATTATTTACTTAGTTATTTCTATTTGCTGAACACTAGGTATGGTGAGTTACATGTTGCTTTTATACATCAGCCACATGAAATTTGAAAGTGAGGTCTTCTAAGCTCCAGGTCAAACAGCAGGCTCTTTATTTCCATTTCACGAATCTCTGCTGCCTCCTTTAAGAGGCAAGAAGACCCACAAATACTGTCACACCATTCCTAAGGTACAGAATCTGAAGTCAGTTCTCGCTTCCTTTCTTGGAAAAATGTAGTTACGTCTGCAGAGCATAAATCTGTAAAAACACAAAATTAATACATCATATCCATCTTCAAAGTATCCACATTTGGGAATTGGGAAACTACAACAAGTATTTTTCCTGCAACAAATCAGAGACTAAGCCAGATGCCAAAGCTCCAGAATGCACCTGTGTTTGGCAGTTCTATCTGGGGAGTAACCCGGCATGATCTACTGCACTGGCTCTTTCAAAGAGAAGCCTCAGAAGGGAGGAGAAGAATGTCTGAGGGTTTGTCTGGGGAAAAACAAAAGAAATAATTGTTCTAAAAAAAAGAGAAATTGGAATTTCACCGGCAGCCCAAGATGCACAGAAGCACTTTAAATTTCTGTGGCTGGTATCCTTCATCTGAAAATCACCAACTTGTTTAAAAATCCCTCATCTGGTTTTTTGGCTGCTGCAAGCACACAGCCTGAAACTGAGTGTGTCTAGATACTCATATGTACTCAGCGGGGACCCTGGGGTACTCTGGTGTGCTGTGACCTCAATTCCTCTTGCCAGCATTCGTATGGGAAACAGCAGAACAAGAAACTCAATTTCAACACAAGTTATCAGCTATCAGTAAGGAGCCACGTGGAAGTGAGGTTTTGCTATCATGATTTCAATTAGACTCAGATGCATGGAAAAGGGAGGAGTTTTGCCCCAGCCAAGGCCCTCTACTACACTGTACACTGTTCCCGGTTCTGGCTCTCTTAACATAGAGACAGAATAATCCTGCCTGGAAAGAATGCAAGCGGTGTGGTACACAGAGCTGTGGGGTATGTGTGTGTCTGTGGGTAATGAGTCTAAAGTAGCCCTTCCAAACTGAGTTTGGTTTCATGTTTTCCTGTCTGTGTCTACAATATTTAATTTTTCTCCTCTCTTATTTAGCTGTGAAATTGTACCGTTTTCTGGTAAAGCATTTTGGCTTGGTGCAGGCACTGTGGAAGGTAAAGCTAAGTTATACTGTAGTAACATAGTAAAACAGATCAGAGAGAGGCTTAGCAGCACCTGGCATGTTGAGTGGCTGTGGACCGGAAGTCAGGACCTAAGGACTCAACCACCACACCAATGTGTGATGTTAGCCGAGCCATTGTCCCCCTTGGTTCCCTGTTTTTTCATTGGCAAGATGAACAGATTGCAGGTGGTCTGCAAGATCGTTTTCCACCATAGCAGATTCTGATCGTCATCATTTTGTAGATATCGTTTATTCAACTGCAAACTTTTGTCTCAATAATGATGACTGCTGCTTTCTAGCCTGGTGACCAGGTGAACAGTATAAGTATTTCCAGTTGCAGGTGATGGAAGCCAAACTAACAGGGATTTCAGCCGTGATGAAATTGAAGCTGTGATAAAACATGACGTGTGGTGGTTTTGGAAGGTAAGGTTTGTTTTTTGAATCAACTTTATCATCACGATTCAAAGCATTATCTTCATATGTGAAGCTATGTTTTGGGTGGTATCTACCTGGTGGATTGATCCCTGTATTATTGTGAAATTCCCCTCTTGTTTTTGCCTTAATGTGTATCTAGTTCTATATCTATCTTTGCCTTAGAGAATAATTGCTCTGATATTAGTAGTTACGGTGGCTTTTTTTTTCTTTTGCTAGAGTTTGTATGATATATCTTTTTATTCTAAATCTTTTTGGGTATTTATATTTAAGGCATATATGACTGGGTTTTGCAGCACATAACTGGGCTTTGGTATTATATCTAGCTAGCATATTAATCTTTTACATAGAGTATTCAGTTAATTTAAATGCAATATAATTACTGATATATTTAAAATGTATCTTCCATCTTACTATTATTTTTTCCTTTTGATCCATCTGTTTTATGTTTCTGTTCCTCTCTTTCTTTGGTTCTTTTATAATACTCAAATATTTTAATATTCAAATTGGTTATATATTCTTTTATAATTCTTTTAGTGGTGACACTAGAGATTGAAATATTTATCATTGACTAATCATAATCAAAAACATTACCTCTTCTGCCTTTTGGTATTTAACATTTAGGACTTGCCGCTTCTGCCTTTTGCATTATTATTGTAATATATTTTAATTCTACATATATTTTAAACCCTCTGAGATATTACTCTCATTGTTTTATACAGTCAGTATTTATTTATATTTACCACATTGTATCTTCTCTGTTGTTCTTCATTCCTTCCTACAATTCCCATTTCCTTCTGGGATCATTTTCCTTCTTCCTACAAAACTCATTTTACTATTTCCTTTTTTTTTTTTTTCATTTTACTATTTCTTTGTAGAGATTTGCTGGTGGTGAATTATCCTACTTTATGTTTGTCTTAAACTGTCTGTGTTTCACTTTCAGTTTTGAAGGATAGAATTCTAGATTGTCAATATTTTCTTTCAGTATTTTAGAGGTGTCTTTGCCTTGTTTCCTGGCTTTCACTGTTTCGGTTGAGACGTAATCTTTAAGTTTTATCGTTGCTTTTTTGAAGGTAGTGTGTCTTGTTTCCTGCCTGCTTCTATCATATTTCTCTTTATTTCTTTCTATGATGTAGGTGTGGTTTAGGTTTATACTTTTGTTGACCTGTCTTTCGGGTCACTAATCCTGTCTCCTCTTAGGCTTTGCTATGTCTCATCTAACCCATGTAATGGATTCTTAATTTCAGACTCTGTATATTTAGTTCTGAAATTTCCATTTGTTTCTTTTTTATAGACTCTGTTCTCTGGTGAAATTGCGAGCCTTTTATCTATCTTCTGCATCTTTTCATGTTGTATATTTAATTATATTAACCACAATTATGTTAAGGTTCTTTTCTGCTAACTATAATGTTTAAATTATCTGTGGTTTTATTTTTAGTGTGTGTGCATGCATGCAGGTGTGGGAGTTTTGCTCCTGGTATTCAATCATGTGGTTCTGTCTTTTGCCAGGCCAGGTGATCTTAGGTTGAATGCCAAGCATTGTGTATTATAATATATATAAGTTCCAAATCGTTTTATCTTCCTCTAGAAGGGATTTACTCTTCCCGTTGCCAGGCATAAAGAGCGGTAACTGATCACTTACCTCAGTCTATTCAGGGACAGGACTGAATCAAGGTTAGTATCCCTAGTAAGTCCCAGTCTATCTCTAGCTCACCCTGGTTCCCCAAGATTTTCCACTAAGAGCCCAGTGTGTTCTTCAAGACCCCTCCTTTTTGTGGGCACTGAATTCCAGTGTTTGTCTCATGAAACTCATGAATGCTCTGCTCTGCTTCCCAGAAATGTTCTGCTTACGTTTCCAGCCTTCCTTCCTACTCAGCCCTAGAATTCAGCAAATGTCCTTAAAGGAAAACTAGCTACATGCTAATCCTATCCCAGTCTCAGCCAAAAACTCTGCCAGTTTCTCTATTCCTTAGCAGCAGTTGGTACAAATTCCAGAATCTAAACCTCTTGCCCAAGCCCACTATCACTAAATGCCCCCAGAGTAAAAATGGCTGTAGAATTCATCTCACCTCCCCGAGGAATTCACCTCCCCAGAGTTTTAGCCCGTACAGTTCTCATAGCCTCAACAGCTTTCCAGGGCTTTTAGCCAGATGATTGCTGTATTTTCTCTGCCATTTTTAGCTTCATCAGTAGGAACATTGGTCTGACACAAGTAATTCCAACCATTCAGAAGTGGAAGTCCTTCCAAGCCCTTTACATACTTCTCTGTCAGTCTCAGGATGAGGACTCTTCACCTTCGTGCTTTTTGTCTCCTGGTTGCAACCTGAGACACTACTTATACAAGTATCCTAGCACTCAAAGATGAGATGGATAGAAAAGGCTCCTCCTTCTACTTCAAGAAAAATCATACTCAGAAACCTCCAAGCATGCTTTTTTCTATACATCAGATACAACAGCTAGGTCACACGTTCACTTCTGGTTATGAGGGAGTCTAGAAAAGTATCTTGCAAAGGGAAGTGAAATTTCCATTATTGGTTTATACTCATTATGGTTTATTTTCTGGGACTGGGCAGTTTGCCACCCCATTCCAAATCAGTGTTCTATTATCAAGGTGTGGAATGGCCTTTAGATGGAAACTCACATCCTGTTTCACTGTGGTTCAAAGAGATGGGAATACAGGAAAAGGAATATAGTAGGTAGTCAGTGCCCTGCTCCTTGAATGAGTAAGTAATGAATTAATGACAAGATAGTCATTTTGCTCTGGTTGGGTGGAGAGCAAAAGGTAAGTTTGTGAGATTGGTCTTTGCACTTCCCTTCCTGAGTAACATGTCTACCTGTGTGTGCTACAAGCTTCAATGAGGGTAGAGATTGTGTCCTATCATCGTTGCAGTTAATGTGTTGTCGTACAGAAGGCATTCAGCTGCGACTTGTTGATTTGAAGAGAACTTTAAAGATTGAAGAGGACTTGGATAATTCTTGAGAAGAGTATAACTGTTAATTAATATCATGATGGGGTGTGTGTGTGTGTGTGTGTGTGTGCATGCTAGGAGTGAACAATTGTGAGTGTAGGGTGTGTGAGGGCTGGACAGCAGGCAACAACCTCACTATGATGGCAAGTCCATGTTAGTAACAAATGAGGAACTACCTGCCAGGGCTGAGCATTTAAGAGTTTTTCTACAAATAAGGTATGGAATGAAAAGCATTTCACTTGGCAGAAAAGAAAACAAAAGAAATAAGAAAGGAACCAGCCCAAGGTCACAGGATCTAAGATAGAATCTATTAAATAGTCTAGACAGCAACCCCAACTCTCCAACCCTCCATTAAAATGAAATCCTTACAATGAATTTTAGGGAGTTTTGAAAGACATTCTTTGACCTAGACACCAGACAAGTTATACACAGCTGAGCTCCACTTAATTGCATAATGAATGAATCAACTACTTTAAATCACTTTACAAAACCCCATACACTATCACATCTCCTTCCTTGTTACCAATACCTGTTAAATGCAGTCCTCATAGAGAAATCATTCACTTCATTGTATTAAAAATGCGCAACTGGAGTCCTTTAAGTGTTGCAGTTCTCAATTATCTCACCCCAAATCCACTGTGAAGTGATAATTAGGGGCTAAAAGCTAAACCGGTTACTGCAGAATTCTCTCCTGACAGCCATTTAATAGCTAATCAGGAGTTAAATCCCCAAATTATGCATTTCTCAGCAGCACACAGATCACAATAAATTTTCAAAGTTTTAAGTTATCAACTTGTCTCACAACTTTGCCCCAGCGCACCAAAAGTAAAGGAACTGACAGTTTAGAGGATTAGAATTCCTTGACAGTTTATTCCATTTCTCTATGTAGAATGTTTGTTTCGGTTAATGATGACTCAAATCCAAATTCTGACCACAGCACCATATCATAAGACCTGCCTTTGCCCAGTGAAAGATACCATATCTTATCAGTATAAACATATTTGTGTTGCCTGATTTGTATATACAGGAAACCTGCAACCAGATGGGTGGTGGTCAAGAAGCCAGTATGTGCACTAATGACACATAGGAGCAACATATATGGCTTTACTAACTTTGAACCTCTTGAGCTTTCACAGGTATATGACACATGCTCTTGCTACAGAGGTACAAGCTGTCCTACTGTTATCCTAATAACTACAAGGTAAAGTCTGTGGTTAGAGACACTGGACTTCACTCTGACAAGACCACTTATACTACATACAGTCCACAGTGACCACCTAGGCAGCGGAGAGGGACAATACATATTTACATGGTGATTAATGGACCATCACAGACACCCTCCTAGCTGCTAAGGTACTGTTGCCTTCTACTCCTACCTCAATAAAATGGAGGGGAGGTGAGTTAATAGGAAGGTTTTAAACAAAAATTTAGATATATCAGATAGTTTATATACAAGAGAATTTTTCATTGTGTTGAACAATTTTAAAATAAATATAAGTAATCTACAAATTACTATGATACCTGTAATAGGTACCCTGATAGATAATATATTAATAGATATTATGATATGCTATGAGTATTTTCCACATTATTACATTAAAGCCAGTGGAGTGAGTGTAACACATTTATTTCACTCTAGGTCTATGGTTTTCAACCAAGGGAGGTTTTGCCACCCAGAGGACATTTGGCAACATTTTGTTTGTCACAGTCAAAGGACAACCTTTGAAGGAAGGATGCGCCTGGTGTCTAGTGAGTAGAGGCCAAGGATTCTTGGCCTCTACTCACTAAACATCCAAAATGCACAGGACAGCTTCCCACCAACAAAGAAATATTTGGCCAGTAACACCAATAGTACCAAAGTTGCAAAACACTATTCTGTGTCCTAGACCCCTGTAGCGTTGACACTCTATATACTTGAGGTGTATTCTCCGAGGCTGTGGGGACAGGTATGAGGATGACGGAGCACAGAAACAGTGTGCTGTAGATCTTCTGAGTCTCCATCCTGTTGCCCAGCTTTTACAAATATATGTAATTCTATCTAGCTCCATCATCTTGTTCTCCCACTTTTTCTGGGCTTTATTAATTGTCTTCATTACTTACCAAAATGCCCCCTCATTGCCTAGGAGCATTGTCAGTTTAATTACATATTTACACGTTCATTTAACATACACTTTTCAAGTGCCTATTGTATGCTCTGCATGGTCCCTTACTTCATGGATCTTAATTGGATATTAGTGGTCAATATCAAGAAAGATGTGATAAAGATAGAAGTTAAGAAGACAGATGTATATACCAGGTCATATGTATTTGAGGTCTTATTAGAAATCATTTTATTTGGACTGAGATTTTCTTGGGGGAATAAACAGGGAGGGTTACATTAAAGAATAAAATTGGACGGTGACCTATTTAAAAGGAATGATTTTAGAACTGGGACTGTTCAACCTATAGAAGGCAAAGCCAAAGTATAGTGTCATAAAGTTATAAAAGCCCCAGTAATTTTCTTCTTTTTAAAAATTTCTCTTCTAATCAAAGCAGTACATGTGCTCAGTTTTGACGTGAAATATTAATTATCAATAAATAGCAATTCCGGGGCTTCCCTGGTGGCGCAGTGGTTGAAAGTACGCCTGCTGATGCAGGGGACACGGGTTCGTGCCCCGGTCCAGGAAGGTCCCACATGTCGCAGAGCGGCTGGGCCCGTGAGCCACGGCCACTGAGCCTGCGCGTCCGGAGCCTGTGCTCCGCAACGGGAGAGGCCACAGCAGTGAGGGGCCCGCATACCGCAAAAAAAAAAAAAAGAAAAATAAATAAATAGCAATGCCCTGCCCACTGTCCTTTGTGTCTTGACATCTGATCTCCAAAGCATTGGCTTTTGCTTATTTTACCTGTTTCTTTTGAAATTTAGTGTGATATTTCTAAATAACACTCTTATGTTATTCCTTGGTTTTTCCTTTAAACCCTGGCAGGAGGAGCCTTATACTATAGAGCGCCCCACATGTCACAGAGACACAAAAATCATCTATTATAAAACACTCAGACACCTCTGTTACTCAGGACCTGTTGCTCAGGACTCACACAGCACAAACTACTGTCCTAAACGTTGGCACTTGTGACCCATACTACTCAGGCCCTAGGGAAGCACTTTTCTCCATTTCTTTCCCTGTGTCCTAGAATCAAAAGCCTGACATTTTATGGTTGTGATGCTGTGGATACACAGAAATTGTTTCATAGCGTGGCAATCCTCTCAGGAAGGATTTGAATGAATCTTCTTTGAATAAAGACTCATCTCCCAGGAATTTCTAATGTCCATTTTCTAGTTTCTAATTCATACACCGTGAGTAATCACAAATTTGCACAGTATGCACAGCAATTGCACTTGGCAACTGAGGAACATTTTACATCATTAAATAATTTATGTTCCTCTTTATCAAATTTAGGAAGCTTTTTGAATTGGTAGACTTTATTTTTTAGAGCAGTTTTAGATTTACAGAAAAATTGAGCAGATCATACGGAGAATTCCATATAAGCCTCTCTCCCTTACACAATTTCTCATATTATTAACAACTTATCTTAGTGTGGTTTATTTGTTATAATTAATGAACCAATATTGATCTATTATTAACTAAAGTCCGTAATTTACATTGTTTCACTTTTTGTGTTGTACAGTTCTATGAATTTAAAAAGTGCATAATGTCATATATTCATCATTACAGTATCAAACAAAATAGTTGCACTGCCCTAAAAATCTCCTGTGCTTCACCTGTTTATCCCTCCACCCACCCTCAAATCCCTGGCAACCACTGATCCTTTGTCTCTAGAGTTTTACCTTTTCCACAGTGTCTCATAGTTGGAACCATACAATATGTAGCCTTTCCACACTGCCTTCTTTAACTTAGCAACGTGCATTTAACTCTCCTCCATATCTTTTTGTGGATTGATAGCTCATTTTTAAAATTGCTGAATAATATTCTCCTGTACAGATGTCCTAGAGTTTGTTTATCCATTTGCCTACTGAGGTTATCTTTGTTGCTTCCAGTTTTGGGTATTTATGAGTAAAACTGCTATAAACATTTATGTGTAGGTTTTATATTTTCAGACATTATTTTTTAAAATATTTCTCTGCCTTATATTCCATTCCTCTCCATTTAGAATTCTAATTACATGTATGCTGGACAGCTTTTTACTTCCAGACAGTTCTCTAATGCCTTGTTCATTTTTCTTCAATTTTTTTATCTTCTCTGTTCTTCAGATTGGATCATTTTATTGACGGATCTTCAAGTTCATTGATACTTTTTAAAATCACAGATCTGCTGTTGATAACATTTCACTCACCATAGTGAATTTTTCATTTCAGTTGTACTTTTTGGCTCCAGAATTTCTACTTGGTTCTTTTCTATATTTTCCATTTCTCTCTTGATATTTCCTATCTTTGCACTCGTTAATGCTATATTTTCTTTTAATCCTTTGAGCATATTGTCTTTTCATCTTTTGACATTTATACTACTTATACATTTATAATCTTTAAGGACTTTTCAGCTAAATACAATGCCTAGGTACACTTGATGTATGTTTCTTTTGATTACCTTTTTTCATTGAGTGTATCACTCTTTCCTGTTTCTTTGCATTTCTAGGAATTTTGGGTTGAAAACTGGGTAGTATGCTGTAGTGACTCTGGATTCTGAATGGTTCTTCTGAAATTTATCGGTTTTCTTTGTTTGTTTGTTTTTGCTCTAACATACAGTCATCTTGTCTGACTTGAAACCACAAAATCTGACTTCTCAGGTTGTTCAACACCTGACTTTGTTCAGCTTCCAGCTGCTGCTTTTTAAATTTGGACCTCTGGGTATCTCCCTTGTGCCTGCATAACTGAGTAGTCAGTCGAGAATTTGAGCAAATTTATACTAAGATTACAGGGTCCATTCTCTCCATGGTCCATTTGCTCTGTGGTTCCAAATAAATTTCCAGTTACTTCTTCAGCTCCAAGTTCTTCCTCTGACATCTTAAGTCAGTAAGTCTTCCACTTTTTGCCACTTGAACTATATGTGGTAGGTAGTACTCTCAGCCAAAGGTGTATAAAATTCACAAATCTCATTAGGAGCCATAGAGTTTTTCAAGTGTAGACTATCCTCTAGTTTCTGCCTGCCTTTTTGATGAGCCCCCTGGGTCTCTTGTGTGCATGTGTAGTTTAGCAGTCAGCCAGGGATTTGGGCAGTGTTTATACTCAGATTTTAGATATCATCCTTTCTGATCCTCTCTCTCTTCCAAAAATTGTCCCCTTACATTTCCAGCTGCTCTGATAATCTGAACTCTGTTGTTTGCCACCTTGAGCTGACAAGGCTGCAATTTTCTTTCACCAGACCTGGGGTGGGAGTTTGCGATATAATTAAGTATAAAAACCGCATAATCACAGTTCTCACCCAAAGCAACAACACTCTATCAAGAATACACTCCCCTCCAGTCTCTTCCTGCCAATGGTCATTTCCCAGTGATTTCAGGTGATAACTTTATTTATAATTTTATCGAGTTTCAAAAATTGTTTGCTGGAGGTCAACTACTTCATGCCACCATCACTGTATATCCTGCATGTGTTACATTAAGTTTTAATCTTTTATAGAATTCAAAAGACAAAAGCATTAAAAATGATATATCTATGTTAACAAGCACATACTACATATAGAGAGATGTAATTTGTGACATCAGTAACATAAATGGAGAGGGAGTGGAGAAGTAAAAGAGTAGAGGCATTTTGTGTGTGATTGAAATTAAGTTGTTAGCTTAAAATTGATTGTTATAACTTTAAGGTGCTGTGTGTAATTCCCAAGGTAACCACAAAGAAAACATCTACAGAATATACACAAAAAGAAATGAAAAAATAATCAAAGCATGTCACTATAAAACTCAACTAGATGCAAAAAAGGTAGTAAGAGAGGAAATGAGAGACAAAAATCTATAAGACATCCAAAAAACAATGAAAAAATGGTAATATTAAGTCCTTCCCTATCAGTGATTATTTTAAATGTAAATGGATTTAACTCCCTAATTCAAAAGATACAGATGGGCTGAATGGATAAAAATGAAGAAAAAAAAAAAACGGTATCCAACAACTTGCTCACTTTAGAGCTAAGGACACACATGGGTTAAAAGTGAAAAGGTCAAAACAGATATTCTGTGCAAACAGTAACCAAAAGAAAGAAGGGGTGGTTATACTAATATCAGACAAAATAGACTTTAAGTTAAAACTGTTACAAAAAGTAAAAAAAAGGACATTATAGAATGACACAAGGGTAAACTTAGAAGATTTTACAATAATAAATATACATATGCACCAAGCTTCAGAGCTTCTAAGTATATAAAGCAAACATTGACAAAACTGAAGGGAGAACTAGACAGTTCTACAATAATAGTAAAGAGACTTCGGTACTCAATTTCCATAAAGAATAGAACATCCAGAGAGAAGATCAATAAGATTATAGAGGACATCAACAACACTGTAGATGGTTTGGTTCCTAATAGACATATACAGAACACTCTAACCCCCCAAAATAAGAATAAACATTTTTCTCAAGTACACATGGAACATTCTCTAGCATAGACCATATGTAAGGTAGAAAACAAGTCTTAATGAAATTTAAAAGATTGCAATCATACAAAGTATCTTTTCTGATCACAATGGAATGAAACTAGTAATTAAAGCAGAAGCAAACTAGAAAATCTGTAGATATGTGGAAATTAAGCAGCATACACTTAAACAACCAATAGATCAAAGAAGTCACAAGGGAAATTATAAATTTTCTTGAGACAAATGAAAATGAAAACACAACATACCAAAACTTGTAGGATGAAGAGGATACAGTGTTAAAAGGGAAATTTACAGCTATAAATGTTTACATTACAAATGAAGAAAGATCTTGAATCAGCAACCTAACTTTATTCCTTAAGGAACTAAAAAAAAAAGAACAAACTAAATCCAAATGGAGGATCCTAAAAGGGAATTAAGAACACAATTCCTCTTATGATAGCATTAAAAAATAATTATGCATAAACTTATCCATGTAGCAAGACTTGTACACTGAAAACTATAAAACATTGCTGAGGAAAATTAAAGAAGACACAAATGACTGGAAAGAGATCTCCTATTCATGAGTCGGAATCCTTAATATTGTTAAGATGACAATGCTACCAAAGTGATATACAGATTTCATGCAATCACTTTCAAAACATAAGAGCAATCTTTTGCAGAAATAGAAAAATCTATCTTAAAATTCATGTGGAATTTCAAGGGGGTTCTGAATAGCCCTGAATCTTTAAAGAAAAAAAAAAAAGGAACAAAGTTGGAAGTCTCACATTTACAGATCTTAAAACTTTTTACAAAGCTACAGTAATTAAAACTGTTGTACTGCATGAAAACAGACATATAGAGAAATGGAATAGCATTGGAAGCCCGGAACAAAAACCAAATTTGCATTTGCGGGCAAGTGATTTTGACAAGGGTGCCAAGGCCATTCAATGAAAAAGAACATTGTTTCAACAAATGGTATGGGAGAAACTGTAATCCACATGCAAAAGAATGAAGTTTGTCCCTTTCCTTACACCATATGCAAAAGTTACCTCAAAATGGATCAGAAGCCTAAACATAAGAGCAAAACCTATAAAACTCTTAGAAGAAAACATAGGGTAAAATCTTCATGACATTAGATTTTTCAGTGATTGCTTGGATATGACACCAAAAACATAGGTAACAAAAGAAAAAATAGATAAATTGGACTCTATCAAAGTTGAAAACTTCTGTGCATCAAAGCACTCAATCAGCAGAGTGAAAAAGCAGTCCATGGAATAGAAGAAAATATTTGCAAATCATATTGCTGATTAATATCCAGAATATATAAAGAACTTGTACAACTTAACAACTTCTACAACACCACCCCCCCAAAAAATAACCTAATTAAAAATGGGCAAATGGGCTTCCCTGGTGGCGCAGTGGTTGAGAGTCCACCTGCCAATGCAGGGGACACGGGTTTGTGCCCCGGTCCAGGAGGATCCCACATGCCGCAGAGCGGCTGGGCCCGTGAGTCATGACCGCTGAGCCTGTGCGTCCAGAGCCTGTGCTCCGCAACGGGAGGGGCCACACAGTGAGAGGCCTGCGTATTACAAAAAAAAAAATGGGCAAATGACTTGAATAGACATTTTTTCCAAAGAAGATATACAATTGGCCAACAAGCATAGAGAAAGATACTCAACATCACTAATTATTAGGGTAATGCAAATCAAAACCACAAGATATCACCTCACACTCATTGGAGTGAATATCATAAAAACAGAAAGTAAGTTTTGGTGAGGATGTGGAGAAATTGGAATCTATGTGCACTGTTAGTGGGAATGTAGAAAGTGCAGCCATAATAGAAAACTGTTTGGTGGTTTCTCAAAATATTAAAATGGAATTGCCATACGATCCATCAATGGTACTTCTGAATTTATATCAAAGAATTGAAAGCAGAGTCTCAGAGAGATATTTGTACACCATGTTCATAGCAACATTACTCGAAATAGCAAAAGGTGAAAGCAACAAAATGTCCGTCAACTGATGAATAGGTAAACAGAATGTGGTATATTACAAGGAAAGGAATATTAGCCTTAGAAAGGAAGAAAATTTTGACACATGCCACAGTTTTGAAGACTCTTTGCTAAGTGAAATAAGCCAGCCACAAAAAGGCAAATATGGTATTGTTCCTTTTACCTCAAGTATCTAGAGTAGTCAAATTCATAGAAACAGAAAGTAGAAAGGTAGTTGCCAGAGGCTGGTGGAAAGGGGCAAATGGGAAATTATCGCTTAATGGGTTTAGTGTTTCAGTTTTACAAGATAAAAATGTTCTGGAGATTGGTTGAACAATAATGTGAGTATCTACTACTGCACTGTACATTTAAAAATAGTTGTGATGGTAAATTTTATGTTGTGTGTATTTACCACAATTTAAAAACAAGATAAATTTTCTCTCAAACATGACTCTTGTTTGTTTTTGAGATATTCCTTTTACATCCGTAGACTAGTCTCTCTTTAGCCTTGTTCTATAGCTCTTGTCAACTCTCCTTTACCATTATTCTTAGGATTTAACTTTGGTCTTTTGTTAGATCCTCTGGTTTCTGGATCCTGTGGCTTTCCATCATTTAGTTCACTGCACTCTTTGGTCCAACACCTTCTCCAGTAGCTTCTGAGAAGGGGTGCATAAGATGTAATATTTCTGAGACTTAGCATATCTGAAAATCTTTTTTCAGTCCTCATACTTGATCTTGATCAATCATTTGTCTGATTATGGAAATCTTCGTTGGAAGCTGGAATTTAGGAAATGTTACTTTTTTATTTTCTTCAGTGCAGTGGTTGAAAAGTCCACTGCCATTCTAATTGCTTATTTCTCCAGTGAGATTTAAAGAAATGTTCCCTTGTTCTCAGTATGCTGGCCCCCATTATTGAAATTTCAATCTTCTACCTTGGTAAGTGTCCATTGTGATGTTCACTCAGTGTGCCCTTTGATTCTGGGATCTCATATTCTTCAATTCTAGAAAAAATTCCTTATTTGTTTCTGTAATCAATTTATTTTCTTCATTTCCTATATTTTCACTTTCTGGGAATTTTACGATTCACACATTACACTAACCCTCTTGTTTTCTTATATTTTCTCTTCTCTTCACTATCTCTTTGACTTTTCCCCTCTGATTTCTGAGAGATTCCCTCAAGTTTATATTCTAAATATTTATTGGATTTTTTTCCCTTCTGCTACATATTTTATGATAAAATTCTAAAATTTATTTTTAAAATTTTTGTTGATTTCTCCTTTTGTGCCTTCCTTGTTCCATCTTCTTTTAACAATCAAAAGTAGTAATTACATTTTTTTTGTGCTTTTATTTTCTCATATTGTCTGTTTCCTTCAAGTTTGTTCTGTTATGTTTACCTATTTTGTTTTCTCTCTTTTATGTCAGATGCTTTCCTCAGATGACTAGTGGTTTGTTGTTTTTTTTTTTTTTGCGGTACGCGGGCCTCTCACCGTTGTGGCCTCTCCCGTTGCGGAGCACAGGCTCCAGACGCGCAGGCTCAGCGGCCATGGCTCACGGGCCCAGCCGCTCCGCGGCACGTGGGATCTTCCCGGACCGGGGCACAAACCCGCATCCCCTGCATCGGCAGGCGGACTCTCAAACACTGCGCCACCAGGGAAGTCCCCGACTAGTGATCTTTGACTGGTCATTCATATTCAAGAGTAAGGCACTAAATACCTGACTGGAAGCTCTGTCTTCATATATGGACCTACGGATTGATGAGCTTAACTTTAGAGTTATCAGGCAAGAACCCTGCTGTTTTGTTGGGTGACCACTGAAAGTTAGGATCTCTTACTCCAGTCCATTTCTCTAGAAAAGTATCCTGTATTTTCCTGCTCAGCTGCCAGTGCGGTGGGGAGTAAAGAAGGGAAGAAAGCTAGTGGTATCAAGTTTTGTTTAATACTCCTTTTTTAACTTCTTGCCTTACTCCTACATTTTGCTCTGCCAGTCATTTACAAATCAAGAATCCCCTGAGTTCCAACCCATTCAAAGCCTTATTCTGGAGTCTTCTTCAGGGGTTGCGAGGGGCAGTTCCCTAGCTTTGTGGGTTGGAGGGAAGATCTTGGGGGCGGAATTGATTCTTATGTAGACTTTAAATTAATCTTTCTATTTTCAAGCTAATTTACATTTCCACATCAGGGAAACATTTCATAGTTCCCTGGAATTTCCACTTCCTGGGTCTTTCCAGATTCTTCAGTGCAGTTGCTGGCTTCTGGGTCTCCATCACTACAGGTGTAGTTTTCAGCTCTCTTCGATTTCTAATTCAGCTATTCAGAGTTAATTAGAGTATACTTTATACTAAAATAGAGTATACTTTAAGTGAGAAACTCGTTCAAAGAAAATGACAAGCTTTTTAAAATTTTCTACTATGGATAAAACAAGGGTCAAATAATTAAATAGTACCTATATCAATGCTGGGCACATAGTAGGTCCTTAAAAATTCTGAGTGAATGAATGAATATAAAAATTTCTTAGAAATTTGCTAATTACGGGAATGCTTTGTTACTGCAAAATTAAAGGATCCCTTTCATTGGCCTAAATCACTAACATTTATCAAGTTTTTTTTTTTTTAGTTCAATGTCATCTTAAATTACAAAGATTCGGGTTTTTTTGTTTGTTTCTTTTTGTCTGAAAAGAGAATTAACCTGATGATCTCTGAGTGGCCCTGCCAACTATAACATTTGATCATTTCTGTGGTTTTAGAACACTACTAGTTGTTTGGTTTTATATTTTATGCCAGTCCCTAAGCACATAGCAAGTCAGCAAAGTAATTTAGATCTTCACGACCTTCACCTAGATCAATGCCTTGAGCTTCTGCAGATTGGGATTTTGTTGACCTTCTATGTTTAGAGTCATATAAAACAAAACAAAATCATTCTTGATCAAGTGCTGTGTGTTTTTTAAAGGGCTGGCTGTGTTTTCGGGTATTAGAATATATAGCCATTCTCTAAGAGTTATACCCATCAGTTGTCACCAAGCTCTCTAGTGCAGATGCCTCACCCACCCTAAAAATCGCAAAAAAAAAATTTTGTTGGGTGAAGTGGTATGAAATCAAGAAAGTTTTCACCGTTAGTAAAATCTATAAAGTTTTGGTCTTAAAGAATATCTTTTAAACAGGCCTCCGATGGACTCGGTTGTTTTGTTATTATTGTTGTAAAATTTACTTGCTCTTCTGGTAGAACCAGTCAATATTAGCTAGTTCATAATACTTCCAAAGTATTTACACAATGCAGTGATTTATTACTGAGTTAGGTAGCTTACTTTTCTCCATAAGGAAAAGATTGAAGGAAGAAAAGGAAGCAACAAGATTAACCAAGTAAATGTTAATATTCAGAATATGATTTAGAGTACAGGGCTCAGATTGGTTTTCCCATTACACTGAAGGATTACAGAGATGTACATAAACACTGTTGGTTCATCATTACTAATATGCACATGCCAGGACATATGGGCATGTAGAAAGATTGAAAAGCAACTGCCTTAGCTATAGATTCCAGGGAGTTTAGAGGCTTAAATCACAGAGACTTGACATCAGGCAAATGGAGTTTCTGAGGCCAAACAGTTATTTGGAACCCAAGGTATTTGAGAATGCTAGTTACTAAGAAAAATTCTTTTTCTTAAGATTGCCATGGAAAAGCAACTTCTACAAATGTAGTTATCTCAGTGCTAGCTTTCCATACTTTGAGCTCTGTGCCTTTTTTATTTGAAATAGGCATTTTGACCAACATGGTTTTACATTTCACCCAGCCCTGTGACAGGATGGGGAAAATTTGTGATGGAGATTCTTGGAGAAAATAATATTTCAAATCTGTTATAAGACAGGCTGGATTCAGCTTTGAACAGAATCATATCACATTTATTCAAGGATTGGGGCAACTTGTACTTATCTTCTTAGTGGGAAAAGGCAACTTGACCCTATCTCAAGTTTCTTTACTCTTAAGTGAGGAAAGAAGAGATTTTGATTGATCATGTAATAAACATTGAAAATTGAGGATGCAGTCAATGAAAAGAAGGCTTCTTCCCTATGCATAAACACACAGACACAATGCTTAGATTTTGTTGGTCAAGTATAAGATTGTAAGACTGGAGAAGGCAGCAGCTACATGATTTATTTGGTGCTTCTAGTACTACTGTTTAGTGTTTTCATGTCCTATCACTGCAATTTAGATTGCAAGCCCCTTAAAATCAGGGACCAGATATTTGCTTCTTTGTTTCCCCCAATGAAAGTAGCATAGTATCTTACATTCTAATATGAAATATCTTGACATAGGGAAGAAAATCTTTGGCTTAAAGGAAAGGGCATCTGAGGCAAGCTACTTCAACTTTTGTAAAATCAGAGGATTAGACTAAAGAAAGAAGCACAGGTGAGAGAAATAAGCATGTGATACGGCAAAAACTCCATAGGTTCCTATTGTATCATATTCAAGTTTGAATTAAAAATTGTTTTGGCTGTCTATTTTTTACTTACAAAACTTGTTTTGTCAGCAAGATTTCAAGCTCTCCTACCTAGTTCCATCAGTCTTTTTCCTTACCTTTTTTCCTGGGTTTCATTCATTCTCTTCATTATTCAAAATACCTCTTCATTGCCTAGGTACTTTGTTAGTGTGAGTACATATTTACATATCTTTAACAAATAATGTTCAAGTGCCTACTCTGTATTATGTATAGCCCCTAACTTTATGCATCTAAATTAGACATTAGTGGTAAATACCGAGAAAGATGTGATAAAGATAAAAATGAAAACGTACATATAATATATATTTGAGGGTCCTGGTGAGAAGTATTTTAGATTGAGATTTTCTTAGGGAATGTACAAAGAAGTATCAATCACATCGAAGAATAAAAATTGGAAAGTGACTGATTCAAAAGGAAGGGTTTTAGAACTGTAATTATTTGATTTACAGAGGGGAAGTCTAACACATAATTCATAAAAGCCCCAATGATTTTCTTCTTTCATATATTTTTTTCTCTTAAAGCAATATGTGTACTTAGTTTAAAAAGGCAAATAATAATTACTGAAAAACAGCAGTTCCCTGCCCAGCCTCCCAGGTATCAGGTCTTGACACCTGATCACCAAAAGAATCCACTTTTGTTTATTTTCCCCATTTCTTTTGATATTTAGTAGCATGTCATGTTCAAGTCTAGATTAAAAACTATTTTTTTTAATTCATGAAACGTGCTCTCAACCACATTGCAAGCTCCTGGGGTACAAGGACCTTAAGTGGTGACTTCTCTCTCATGGTGTTTATAGTACCATGCCAGGCACAAACAAGATACCTATTGTTTGCTACTGATCAAATCTGGCAACCCTTCCTGGGGCTTCTCAGAATTCATAAGTGTCAGTGAGTATCGGTGGCCTCACTAAACAGCTGGGGATATTTAATTTTAGAAGGTAGGATGATGGAGTGGAAAGTACAGGAAAGATTTGGAATTGGAAGAAGACCTTGGTTTGAGCTCTGTGTCATCTTGGGAAGTTGTTTTTACCTCGCTGGGCTTTAGTTCCCATCTGTAAAATAGGATTATCAGCTTCTGCTTTCCTTCAGATACTAAAGGAAATCAAAGGAGATTTATATATGCACCTAAAATGCTCCATAAATTAAGTTGTCATTCTTATACTATCTAAAAGCATGTCCTGTGATGATGAAAATGTTGTATATCTGTGCCATCCAATATGGTAGCCACTAACCACTAACTACATGTGGATATTGGGCACTTGAAATGTGACTTGTGTGACTGTGGAACTGAATTTTAATTGTATATACTTTTAATTAATTTCAATTTCAGTAGCCAGTTTAGACAGTGCAAGTCTAGTCTAACTTCCTGATTTTTCCAGTCAGGTAATTGAAGCTCAGAGAGGTTATATTGCTATGTCAAGGTCACATGACTGGTATCTGGAAGAAGTAGAAACAGAACTCATAAGTGATTTTTTTAAATGTAGTAAGTTTATAGTTATTGTTGAATGATCAGCATAACCTTTCCATTTACATTAAATTATGTTTCATTATAATCAAGGAAGAGTCATTTGTGAAAATTAGGGTGGGGAAATCAAGCGGGGAACAAGTTCCTTTGTACTGATGTTAAATGTTTCCACTTAGATTGAATGGGGCTTAGTGACTGGATGTAGTATAAATATGGGGCAGATAAAATTTTAGGGACACATGGATTGAATTATAATTTAGTTGAGAACTTTTCCGTCTTTTATTTTTTGAAGCTAACTGAAAGGTAAAAGGGCTCTTAGACTCCATTAAAAGTCTCTAATTGTAAATGGGGGCACTTTGATCCCAAGGAGAGTTAAGACTAGTTAACCTCTATATTCCTGCTGTTGAACCCCTATTTCATTGCCACTTTCACAGATCGAATTTCTTTTTCAAGATAACATTTGTTGTGCCATTTTATTATAAAAGCAAGTATTTCATTGCAGATAATTTAGAAATTTTTTTTTACAACAGAGAAAGATATATTTCTGCTGCCTCCAGATAAACACTTGGTAGATTTTTTCCCTATTCTTTTACATATAAGGTATTTTATTTAAGTAAAGTTGAGATTATTCTGTTTGGTAATTTGATTTTTTTTTTCACTTACCAAGAACATTTTCTCAGGGTCAGATTTAATTTTAAATTCTAGAACTGATTTACTGAGCCATTGGGACATTGAACAGGTCACCTGACTTTTCTATGCCTTGGTGCCCACACCCTCCTAATAGTAATAATAACATCTACTTCATAGGGTTTTTTTAAGGATTAAATGAAAATGTATAAGTTAAGTTTCTGGCACTATTAGTTTTCTTTTTTATCTAAGGTTTATATTTTAGCCAAAGTGATTTGACTGCCCTGAGCAGGATTTGTCAGTTACTCAGAAAGGTAAACCAGGGGTCATATCAACTAGACAGCTGCACATTGACTAAAACCAAAATGTGAGTCCAAATGGGGCCTCCAGAGGTGTTACATGAGCCACAGATGAAGGAAGAGTAGAGAAACGCAAAGCAAGTAGGCCAGCGCTAAGAAAAGGGAAAAGCTCAGCTTCTAATCCTTTTCTCTAGTACCATGTCTCTACCACATCATTATGCAACTCTGAATCTTCAATTTGTGGAATGAACTAGGAGTCCCATCTCTATCACTCATTATATGGGGAGTTATGTGCAAGTCTCACTCTCTCCAGTTACGTTTCATCATCTGAAAAAGGAGGGTTTTATGTTAGAGGATCTTATGGGATATTTTGACATATACCAACACCTTATGTCCTGTGATTCCAGTTGCCTTGCTAGCTCCCACCTAGGACTTCTTGCAACTACCCTGGGTCCCCTCTCTTCACCTCCAATTTAAGATTCTTCCTAGAATCTGCCTAGAGTCACTCAAAATGAGGATGGCAAGGAGAGTGGATTAACTGTCTCATTCTGACCATCTCCAAGGAATACACAAAATATGACAAATACACACAAAATATCTATATCACTTCTGCAAGGAAAAACAAAGTCAGCTCATGTTTCTTCATTGCTTGCTATCTACCAGGCATGGTCTTCTCAAAAATCCTTTCAGGAGGTATAATTATTATTGTCCCCATTTTATAGATAAGAAAACTTAGCCACTTTACTAAGGTGGCGCAAGTAATGATTTACATTATTCCGCTTTGAATTAAACAGTCTACTCCAGAGTTTATACTCTTAATGATGAGAATACAGCAACTTCTCTATAAATGATCAATACAGAAGAAGTCACTTGGAAAAAAATGGCTGGAATCCTGCAATGAACATGATGGCTGGTAGTTTTGGAAGAAATAAAGTCTTTCACTAACATGTGCTTTTGTGCCCCTCCCCCCCC